>NW_026858070.1:0-118883 GCF_026571515.1 Ruditapes philippinarum
GGTATTGTTTAGTATTGCTTGCTGTTGACTTCCTATCCCCTGCCTACTGGTTTGATTGCAGCTCAAATTGACATGGTTTAAAGGTGATATTTAAGTACAGAAAATCATTAATTGTTAAATTGTGGTTGGTACACATGATGAAATTAATATTTATACTAGTCTGCTGTGGTTATACACATTATAAAAGTGCATGCATGGTGATGTGATATATATTGTGGTATTTTATATATACTAGGCAAAATTAATATAATTACATGTTTGTTATGTATTGCCATTTTTTTTTCTCTCTAAATTTCAAATTACAAGATAGATTTCAGGCAATAAGTCTTTTAAATATAATGTTTTTTTACATTGAAAATAAAAGACAGCATTTCTTTGTTCACATTTAACCATTTGGGGCATGTCAACCGTCAGCTCACTTAGATCTTGGAGAGCATCGGGTTTTGTAAGCAGCCCAGGGGTCCCTGATTCGATCCTGGGGCAAGGTGTAGTTTCGTTTGCTGATACTTGATTCTTCGACACAATGAGTGTAATAGTTCATTTGTCTCTCACTGCTGATTTAGAAACCATGTGGGGTTAGTAGATGGCAGAATATTGGTAAAATTACAACTTGGTTAGTTATCCAGGAAAGTCTTGTTAGGTTGATCAACCACTGAGATATGACCAAAATAGGTGTTAAAACTAGAAAAACATAAACAGCAGTGTATACTAGAGGCAGTAAGTACAGCACAGTTTCCTCAAGATTCTACAAGTATCCAGCTTGCTTAGAGAATGTTGTAGTCATTTACTTAATTAATCAATAGGAATAGCTGTTGATAGATAATTATCTGTAGATAGTTCACTGTCAAGGTTTGAGTCTAATGGACACTGTTCAGGTCATATTTTATGGCATTTTCCCAGCCTGTAAATCAAGCTAGACAGACCATAGTATTGATGTCAAACCCATACATAAATAAATATAACTATGTAAATTGGTGTTGTAAAATGTTTTATGAAATGATTGGTACATGTAACATTAAACATTGTAGGTTTTAGTAATTTTGTAATTCACATCGTACTTTCCCTAAAAATGTTGACACATGCAGTGCTATTTTAAATATTCTTTTTATATAATGTTAGGGGGAAAAAATGATGAATAACACCATGGGGAGTTAATTTTTTTACACAAATAAAACAAATGTATGCTGCTATAGTAAAATGTTCATGAATAAGCAAAAAATTCTCATTTTTAAGTTTAACATTGTGTTTGTCCTAATAGCAGTGGTTTTTCAACCCTTTTGTGTGCAGGTCAAGGTCTGCAAAGTTTATAATAACAAGTAAAAATCAAAGGGCTGCAAGCTCTGTGGTATTTTCTGATCTTTGCAGTAGGGGTGTAACAATACAGCAAAAACCGTATTGCAATATATTGCCATTTTGCTGAAGCGTATTGCAATATATTGCAATACGTATTGTCTTGTATATGTTTTGATGTAAAGATGGAGTAACATTTATATTTTATTATTATATGTATATATTTTTAGTAGAAACTTAATAAAAATGTAAGGAATAAATAGAAGTAAAGTGTAACACAATTTGATATAAACAAAACTAGTCGCGTGTGACCTTTCACATCTGGGCCGCTTATGTAAATTATGCGGCCGCTTATTGACTTTTAAGTGTACTAGTTGTCGGATACTTTTATCTTACGTGGCCGCCAACAAAATTTGCCAATTAAAGATTTTATGTTGAAATTTGTACAAAATTAGAGGCAATTAATTGAAAATTATGATTTTTATAAAAATACCGGTTTTTCCAAAATCGGTACCGTGGTACGAAATTTATTTTTAGCTCGACTATTCGATAAGAATAAGTAGAGCTATTGCAGTCACCCGAGCGTCGGCTGTCGGCGTAACCACTTATGTTAAAGTTTTTGTAATAGTTCAAATATTTTCAAAGTCCATTGACATATGGCTTTGAAACTTTGCACACTTGTTTCACCATCATGACCCCAACCTGTAGACAGGAGGAGGTAACTCTATCAAGCATTTTGACAAATTATGCCCCTTTTTCGACTTAGAATTTACGTTAAAGTTTTTGTAATAGTTCAAATATTTTCAAAGTCCATTGACATATGGCTTTGAAACTTTGCACACTTGTTCACCATCATGACCCCAACCTGTAGACAGGAGGAGGTAACTCTATCAAGTATTTTGACAGAATTATGCCCCTTTTTCGACTTAGAATTTACGTTAAAGTTTTTGTAATAGTTCAAATATTTTCAAAGTCCATTGACATATGGCTTTGAAACTTTGCACACTTGTTCACCATCATGACCCCAACCTGTAGACAGGAGGAGGTAACTCTATCAAGCATTTTGACAGAATTATGCCCCTTTTTCGACTTAGAATTTCCGTTAAAGTTTTTGTATAATAGTTCAAATATTTTCAAAGTCCATAGACATATGGCTTTGAAACTTTGCACACTTGTTCACATCATGACCCAACTGTAGACAGCAGGAGGTAACTCTATTAAGCATTTTGACAGAATTATGCCCTTTTTCGACTTAGAATTTACGTTAAAGTTTTTGTAATAGTTCAAATATTTTCAAAGTCCATTGACATATGGCTTTGAAACTTTGCACACTTGTTCAACATCATGACCCCAACCTGTAAACAGGAGGAGGTAACTGTATCAAGCATTTTGACAGAATTATGCCCCTTTTTTCGACTTAGAATTTACGTTAAAGTTTTTGTAATAGTTCAAATATTTTCAAAGTCCATTGACATATGGCTTTGAAACTTTGCACACTTGTTCACCATCATGACCCCAACCTGTAAACAGGAGGAGGTAACTGTATCAGCATTTTTTTTACTATCAAGCACTAAGAATATATGCTGTCTACCGACAGCTCTTGTTTCATATTGCAATATAACGGTATCGGTAAAGTTACACCCCACTTTTGCTAAATGCGTACTGTATATTTGTATGTATTTTCCTGTATAAGTTTATTTATATACAGCGCACTGAGATGCAGCGACTGTGTTTAATTTTTTACTAGAACAGTTTGAGTTTGATACAAGTATACGAAATTTTGCATGACTAGAGTTGCATCAAAAAGTCGTTTATGTTCATTTTTAGCTCGACTATTCGATAAGAATAAGTAGAGCTATTGTAGTCACCCGGGCGTCGGCGTAACCACTTATGTTAAAGTTTTTGTAATAGTTCAAATATTTTTCAAAGTCCATTGACATAATTATGGCTTTGAAACTTTGCACACTTGTTTGCCATCATGACCCCAACCTGTAGACAGGAGGAGGTAACTGTATCAAGCATTTTGACAGAATTATGCCCCTTTTTAGCTCGACTATTCGATAAGAATAAGTTGAGCTATTGCAGTCACACGAGCGTCGGCGTCGGCGTAACCACTTATGTTAAAGTTTTTGTAATAGTTCAAATATTTTCAAAGTCCATAGACATATGGCTTTGAAACTTTGCACACTTGTTCACCATCATGACCCCAACCTGTAGACAGGAGGAGGTAACTCTATCAAGCATTTTGACAGAATTATGCTCTTTTTCGACTTAGAATTTACGTTAAAGTTTTTGTAATAGTTCAAATATTTTCAAAGTCCATTGACATATGGCTTTGAAACTTTGCACACTTGTTCACCATCATTACCCCAACCTGTAGACAAGAGGAGGTAACTCTATCAAGCACTTTGACAGAATTATGCCCCTTTTTCGACTTAGAATTTACGTTAAAGTTTTTGTAATAGTTCAAATATTTTCAAAGTCCATTGACATATGGCTTTGAAACTTTGCACACTTGTTCAGCCATCATGACCCCAACCTGTAAACAGGAGGAGGTAACTCTATCAAGCATTTTGACAGAATAATGCCCTTTTTCAAACTTAGAATTTACGTTAAAGTTTTTGTAATAGTTCAATTATTTTTCAAAGTCCATTGACAAATGGCTTTGAAACTTTGCACACTTGTTCACCATCATGACCCCAACCTGTAAATAGGAGGAGGTAACTATATCAAGCATTTTTTTACTATCAAGCACTAAGAATAGTCGAGCGTTGCTGTCCTACCCGACAGCTCTTGTTTGACTTAGAATTTATGTTAAAGTTTTTGTAATAGTTCAAATATTTTCAAAGTCCATTGACATATGGCTTTGAAACTTTGCACACTTGTTCACCATCATGACCTTAACCTGCAGACAGGAGGAGGTAACTGTATCAAGCATTTTGACAGAATTATGCCCCTTTTTGACTTAGAATTTATGTTAAAGTTTTTGTAATAGTTCAAATATTTTCAAAGTCCATTGACATATGGCTTTGAAACTTTGCACACTTGTTCACCATCATGACCCCAACCTGTAGACAGGAGAAGGTAACTGTATCAAGCATTTTGACAGAATTATGCCCCTTTTTCGACTTAGAATTTACGTTAAAGTTTTTGTAATAGTTCAAATATTTTCAAAGTCCATTGACATAAGGCTTTGAAATTTTATACTCTTCTTTGAGAGCATAATAGGACTCTCTCCAAGGCCTATAACTGTAATATGGATTTAAAGAAAAAAATTGCCTTTTTCTCTATTGAAAAAAAATTTACCTTTTAATCAAAGTTTTTTTTTACTATTAAGCACTAAGAATAGTCGAGCGTTGCTGTCCTACCGAAAGCTCTTGTTTTATGACAGCCACACTTTATCCTTGCATATCTTGGCTACTTCCTTAAAAAAGACTTTAAAAAAAAGTTGCCTCAACTGGGATTTGAACCAGAGACCTCTCACACCCTAAACGAGTGCGTTACCGGCCGTTACCCCTGCACCACGGGGAAGTTATACGAAGATGGCCTGAATAAAATCAAATAATTCTAAATTTGGAATTTCCATTTCGGGTTTGTAATCATTTTATTAATTTTGAGGTATTTTGTTTAACACTGATGTGAATAATTTAGTGAAAATCTTCGCGCCAAAACAGTCCGACATGTATATATTCGACTACCAGACAGTCAGATTTATTTATGTAATATGCTCTGAAGTATTCGGTAATCAACATCGCTAAAAATAGCATTTTCATTGATTAAAATGATATTCATCCGCGTAATTTGTGATTGTGAAATTATTGACAATTCTATAAGCCAACGCTACTTTTAAACTTTGAATGCGCTGTAATTTGTTGGATACTTGTAACAAAATAAAAATATTTCTTTCGTTTACATCGCAAGTTTTAAGCTGTTTTGAGAACTACTTGTTGTTAGGTTTGTAATGAAATTCTGTGCCAGAGATTGAATGTCAGCATTGTATTTCCTGATCTGCGATCAGAAAATACAAAAACATAAGATGGCAAAAAAGATGTTTTGAGTTACATCCAAATCGTGAATTTCTATTTAAAAAAAAAGGTGAAACAAATATTTCTAATGTTCTGGCAACTAGGAACTGATATCGTTCTGAAAAAAGCTCACCTTCAATTTTGAAACGAAAATAATCGTATTGTCCGATACTACTAGCTGACGGATAATCTGCTTCGATACCAGTACATAAGTTTTAATAGACAAAAATGATAAAATTAAACAACAGAACAAGTCACATCATACTTTTATTCTTGCTTATCATATACTGAATATTATTATAAACACTGCATACTATACATGTATACATAATTATGCATTATTTATGGCTTAATAGCATAGTCTTTCTGGCTAATTAGTAATTTTTATCAATCTGCACATGTAAAAAGGTACATAATAAGTTCAGTTAATGACTATGATAAAAGGTATCTTACATTAGATATGTATAAGTACATTACTTCGACGGTTTACAGGTTTTATGAATTTTTAAACATATTTCCTTGTCACCATAATCCTAATTTATAATGATATATTGATAAATATTGGCTCCAAATTAGCGGAAAGCTCTGAAATTAGAAATTAGTTAAGTTATATAATTATAGGAAATAATATAATTTATAAAGCTGTAAGTTGGAGGGGAGTGGCTTACAAATTGATCATCATCATGTGTCACCATCTTTATTTGTACATATTAATTCCTCTATGCTGTATTGTCATAGATGTATACTTTATATTGATTTTTGTATATATGAATTATATTGAAACAAAACAGTCTGCCATGCAGTATATTTACATAAAAGTTTGTGAAATTTGAACATATGTTCATTTGTCTGGTTTTGAAATACAATGGACAATTAAAAGCTGTGTTGGCGTATCAAGTTTTCCTGCCTATATTGATTGTTGATGTTTTCAGTTTAGTCGCACAGGTTCATTAACTACAGCAAATTTGTGACAATTATTCTTGCAGAATATTCAAACCTTTTTCAAATAGTGTGTTAATGATGGAAAACATTTGCATATATGGAAATAAGACTGACAGATGAGTGTGTCATTATACTAAGCTTTATTCTAGTTTTCATTAGAAGCCTTAACATAATCACATTTGAATGTGAATATATTTCTAGTTATATAGCTTTTACTTAATGTAACATGTAAAAAGTGAGATAAGTTACATGATGTTGATATTATTAATAACTTCGTTCTTTCATTGATTGTCAAAGAAAATATAATATACTATGCCACTTCAAGACAACTTTTTTTACATACTGTACATAATGTACCTAATAAACTTGTGGGATGCAATATTCCAGACATTGCTCATTCAAGGATCTAGATATAAATAATTGAAAAACAGATGTACTTTACAACATGTTTGCAGGATAGGCTCTCTTCCTTTCCATCACTTTAGTTTTGGATTCTGGTCAGAATTTATTACCTAAGACATTTTATGATTATCTGCAATAATAGAGAAACACTGACAGAACTTTGCCAATAAAAAAGGAGTATTCATGGTTATAACTTATTCCCAATATCTGTTAAATTACAACAGTATTTAAGTATTAGTTCCTAAAGTTTTGTAATATAAAGATTTTTATTTTGAATGACTGACAAGTAATTAAGGAAGTTCAATTTGATAAAAGACAATAATGGAAATAAAACAAGTGACTAATTAGTATAATTATGTGGGCAGGAGAAAGTGAATGTTAAAGTCAGGCATTTTCTATATGCAGACAGACACGGAAGTTGCAAGAAAAAAAAGTTTGTATATCTTAAAGGAGGAATTAAAGTTTCATAGCTCTTTAGACTTTTTCTGTTAAATGTGCTAGCTTTAAAAAAAGCCTTTTGATATTTTTACTTAAGTGTTCACACAGGATATATAGATTTATCTCATCAAGGTGAAAGTGTGTTTTATAAACTAATTTCTTTGGATATAAGAAGTAAAATATATTTACCGGTATAATTATATTTATTTACATTATTCATTATTTGTACCGAAAACAATTAAGTTAAAGCTTTTTAGCTCACCTGAGCTTGCTCAGGGTGAGCTTTTAGGATCGATGAATGTCCGTCGTCCGTCGTCCGTCCGGCCGTCCACAATTGCTTGTGAACACTCTAGCGGTCGCATTTTTGCCTCAATCATCATCAAACTTGGTCAGGATGCTTATCTAGTTGAAAGCTCAGATGAGTTCGAACATGGGTCATTTCAGATGAAAAAATAGTTCACAGGAGCTTAAAATATAAAAATATTGTGAACACTCTAGAGGTCACATTTTTGACCCAATCTTAATCAAACTTGGTCAGGATGTTTGTCTAGGTGATAGCTCGGATGAGTTCGAACATGGGTCATCTCGGATGAAAAAGTAGGTCACAGGAGCTATAAATAGAAAAACCTTGTGAACACTCTAGTGGTCACATTTTTGAACCAATCATCATCAAACTTGGTCAGAATGCTTGTCTAGTCAATTGCTTGGATGAGTTCGAACATGGGTCATCTCTGATGAAAAACTAGGTCACAGGAGCTAAAAATAGAAAAAACCTTGTGACCACTCTAGTGGTCACATTTTTGACCCAATCATCATCAAACTTTGTCAGGATGCTTGTTTTAGATAATAGCTCGGATGAGTTCGAATATGGGTCATCTCGGATGAAAAACTAGGTCACCGGAGCTATAAATAGAAAAACCTTGTTAACACTCTAGCGGTCACATTTTTTGCATCAATCATCATCAAACTTGGTCAGGATGCTTATCTAGTTGATAGCTTGGATGAGTTCGAACATGGGTCATCTCGGATGAAAAAGTAGGTCACCGGAGCTAAAAATAGAAAAACCTTGTTAACACTTTAGCGGTCACATTTTTGCATCAATCATCATCAAAACTTGATCAAGATGCTTGTCTAGGTAATAACTCGGATGAGTTCGAACATGGGTCATCTCGGATGAAAAAACTAGGTCACAGGAGCTAAAAATAGAAAACCTTGTTAACACTCTAGTGGTCACAATTTTGACTCAATTGTCATCAAACTTGGTCAGGAAACTTGTCTAGGTCATTGCTGGGAATAATCGAACATGGGAATCTCGGATGAAAACTAGGTCACAGGAGCTAAAAATAGAAAAATCTTGTTAACACTCTAGTGGCTACTGTTGTGATCCAAAATATTCTGTTAAATTGGTCTGAAAGTTTGTTTTGATGATTTCTTAGTCAAGATCGAACATGGGTCATCTTGGATGAAAAACTAGGTCACACCGCCCAAATATGGAAAAACCTTGTTAACATTCTAGTGGTCACATTTTTCACTCCATTATCATCAAACTTGGTCAGAATGCTTGTCTAGGTAATTGCTTGGATGAGTTCGAAATCGCATGTGAAACTAGGTCACCAGAGCTAAAAATAGAAAAATCTTGTTAACACTCTAGTTGCTACTGTTTTGATCCAAGTATCCTGGAAATTGGTCTGAAAGTTTGTTTTGATGATTTCCAGGTCAAGTTTGAATATGTGTCACCTGGGTAAAAAACTAGGTCGCACTGCTCAAATATGGATAATCCTTGTTAACACTGTAGTGGTCACATTTTTGACTCACCTGTCATGAGACTTGGTCAGAATGCTTGTCTAGGTAATTGTTTGGATGAGTTTGATAATTCAGGTGAGCGATCTAGGGCCATCATGGCCCTCTTGTTTTTTATTTGAATATGGTAATTGCTGCAGGATTTTTATTGGGGTTTTCTCTGGTGCCATTTTTTTCTATCACTAAATATATTTTGAAAAAGGTCAATGATTTGTTTTAAGATAATTTATATGAGGTTAGAAAGCAGGATTTTGTAGAAGAAATGTTTCTGAGATTGCTAATAAAGCTAAAATAAACCATTTCAAAACATCCATATCAAATCCATATCTCACCCCTTATAGCTTTGTTTTCATTTTGAGTCCGAAAGGTTAGCCAAAAGGTTAGACGTCTGGTTATCTCAGTAGGTAGAGGCGACCACCACAAGTCCAAAAGGTTCATATCAAATCTATGTTGCACCCCATCTTGCCTCATTTCCATTTTTGAGAGTCCTAAATCATATCATGTCCTTATTGTAATTGAAGTAACAAAGTTTTTGTCAAAGTGTCAAAAAAATGGTTTGTGTGAAATAAAGAGGTCATTAAAACATGATTGAGAAAAATACCTGATTCTCTTGGACTCTAACAATGTTATTTTGTTAGATACTATGATCAAGACTTTGTTACTGTTGCTGTTTACCTAATGTTTTTTTTGCAATGAAGCCAGCTTTAGATTCTTGTCAGTTTGCTGCCAGGGGTTTTAACTGTTTGTGTTTCCTATAACATTCCTTCCTGAATATATTGGAAATCAACTCTCTGATTTTCTTTAGAAACATTCTAAAAAATTCATTGACTTGGTATATATAACACATAGGTCTGGATCCTGTTTTTCAGTAAGTTGTTTATATAGGAACATTAGATTGTAAATTTAGTATTTTGTTTCCTGTCCAGGGAAATTACTGAACAGTAATGTATTTTCTTAACTATGAGTTAATCTCTTGTTGGTTGAAACAAATATCGGGAATTTTTGGTGGAAATTATTTTTAAAGAATCCACTGATAGTTTCATTTTGACCCATTTATGCTTATGTTGGTGAAATTAGAAGTATCAAGGGTTATTTTGTAGGATCTAGCCTTTTAATGAAGTGCCTATAAATGTTTGTATTGAATATGTTTTAAGTTCCTGTCTGTATTGTCTATAACCTTGTTTTTATTATATTGTTAATGAAAATTATAAACATCATAGTTACAGTGTTTGAATTAAAATTTTACTCCACAACGATATAGTCATTTACCAGGGATATCTGATGATTTATTGGCAACTTATAGTAACTTCTGGATTAATGTGTACAATTTACATTTATTGAAGAAGATAAACATGGATTTAAAGGAAAATTGTGTTTGCTATAGTGTTACCTATTTTATCATTCCAGATGCCAGAAATGGAGTCAGGGATATTAAACACCAGATAGTTGCCAGTAAAGTCATGGTAAGTTTTAAATATTGTTTTTCTTCCCTGATCTCCTATCCAAACACATTTCAAGTTTTAATCTTTTTAAAAAGGAAAGGGTCACAAGACATTAACATGTTAAGTTCTGTTTACATTGAAATCCTGTGATACCTAAATGGATACGGAATAACAAAAGTGATAGTTACGAACTTGGTATTTATATTTTAAATTGCATTTACTGAAGAGTATGATTATGTAAATATAAAAATCTTTTTTAGTGAATTTTACAGTATTTTGACTAATAACATCTTAAAATGGCAATGGAATCATCTTTACCAGTGTAATTAAAATGAGAGAAAATTTATAACAGGCTATTGTTTCTTATGTCCAGATCAAAACATACAGGCATGGAGAAAGCATGGAGTTTTGTATGACCATTTAATAATACTGTGTTAGTGTGAATAAAATAAAACCTAACTTGTAAAAACCAGCCATGTTTAGTTTATACTTACTGGGGATATGTTACTTTTGCATGTAGATGACTGTTAATGTGAATTGTAAATAATCCTGTAAGAAAACTGATATATACCTTGTCCTTATTCCCTGCGGTCTGGAGACCGCAGGGTATTGGTACGCGTTTAACTTTTGAAGCATGGAGGAGCACGTGACCTGTTTTCGGTACATGGAGGAGCATGTGATCTGTAAACCGTACATGATTGGTTAATTGACCTTTTCGAAAACCTAGCTAAATACCGTTTGCCGATACGTTACGGATTTACCTTTAGGGAATTAGTCCGATAAAAAACTATTACGTGATATTTCTAATTTTCTATAATATTTTACCGTTTAGGGTGAAAAAACTTGAATGATGTGTTTGAAATTATCAATGTTTCTTTAAATCTATCTCAAATTTTACAAATACTGAAAATCTACAAAATTAAAATATTTGTAGTGGCATCTGCCATAATGAATAGAGATATTTTCTGCGTAAACTTGTGTGTTTACTTTATTTTTTTTGCTCGGAATAATTCATAAAATGGTAGGCCTATTTAATCATTTTTTTAAAAGAAATAATTGTTTTATCTTCGGCCTTCTCTGGTCTTCAACGGTCACCAGTTTCCAAAGACCTTCTTTCTATATTGATCGATTATTGTTAACTATATTCCTGATACAAACGTTTATTTATCCCCCAAACAATGTTGAAAATAGTTAAATGAAATATCTTTATATCATTAAAAACATTCCCCGCAGGAAACATTTTACTTGTTTTGTTATGTTCAAGGGTTATGTGGACTTTTGGAGTTCAAGTGACAATTTAAAGTGCTAATTTGAGAGTGATATTTGTTCAAGAGGAGATAATCTATCACTATGATGAAACTTAAGTTATCTTAAAGATTTCAACAATGGTTTGTCCACCTGTCATATTTTATCATGTCACTTCACTATTGTCTATACTTGCTTCGATTTAATCTAAATAAATATACAAGAGGTTATGTTTGCATATATCTCCAGTATATCTGTTGATTAAAGAGGTTAATATATTCTGTTAGGATTTGAAATACACAAACATATATATTGGAAATGTTTACAAAATGCTTTATTTACCTCTGCTGTAATGTTAGCTTTTTTCATCCGATATATATGCTCATCAAATTTTGGGTGTTAACCGGGCTAGTTAAAGATCCTGTATGTTTTGTAATTGAGATTGCATATGTATGTATGTTAATGCTTAATGAGGGTCCATCCGCCCTTCCGGGCACAAAAAGCAGCTTTCGCTGTGGAGTACGGACCCTTGAGATTGCATACCACTCTTCATTGAATTATATATGTATGTAATTATGCAAATTTGTCAATTTTCAAACATGGAAGAATATGTAAAATATGTATTGCAAATATTGGTACATATTTAAGGTAATAATTAAATTATATGCATTCATTTCTTATTGGAAAAATTGACTTAGAATTTATAGAAAACTAAATTCTAATTACCTCCCTTTATTTACATGAAATATTAAATTCGGTAATATCTTTATAAATAATGTTTTTTGAAACTTACAATATCTATAAATCTTAATTTGAGCATCATAATTTGTATATAAAACCATAAAAATAATGTGTTACAGGATCTTTAATTTGTTGGTGCTATGAACCATATATAAACATGATCATTCTGACTATATTGTTTCTGGCATGCATTGCTTTCTGTTTATTTTACCGTTCAATAACCCTGTCTGGTGTCTGATTAATATATTGATAATGACTGATAACCTATTTGCTGTGTTGTTGCAAGTTTCTACTCATTTATATTATATCAATTTTGACATGAGGTAATTATTTTTTCAAGCTGTTTTAAGTTTTCATGTTCAAACTATTCTAAGTAGTTTCATATCTTATTATCGGAATTTTTTTAATAACAACAAAACACTTCAATAACAACAAAATACATGATCAAGTATGTAGATATACTTTGAAATTATAAATGATCATGCACCATACCTATGTATTTATCTGTATATTTAGGATTTTGTTTACCTTTCTTAGCTCAACTATTCGATAAGAATAAGTAGAGCTGTCCTAGTCGCCTAAGCATCGGCATAACCACTTAATTATGTGAAAGTTTGTATACTACTTCAAATGTTTTCAAAGTCCTTTGACAAATGGCTTTGAAACTTTGCACACTAAGTTGTTTACCATCATGCCCCTAACCTATAGACTAAAGAATTAGTAAGGATTTGCCACAATAACGATTTGCCACAATAATGATTCACCACAGTGTGATAACGATTCGCCACAGTTTAATAATCATTCGTCTCAGTAGGAATATAACAGTTATTGTTTTAATGTGACTGGTCTTAGTTAAATAAACTCAAAGAAAAGGAAATAAACTTTCTGAAAATTAATGTCAATGTTTTTATTTGTAATATAAGGCCTCCATATTTACTACTAAAAAGTGATATGATAAAAGAATTATAGATATCTTATGGCAAACACATTTATTATTTTATAAGGCCACATAACCGCCCATAAATGAATATAGAATTATATGAAAGAAAGATAGTTATGGGCCAGAAATTATACAAAGAAAAATCACAAGAAAAATCAGCATGCCACAGCAGGCCCAGACTCATTGTATATATTTGTAAACAATGGACAGTTCAAATTTCAATGTAGGCGAAACAATTGCACAAATATAGTGAGATAAGTGTTAGCATGTAAGAACACAATATGTACTGTATAAGTGGTTAATTTTGCGATGTAGAAATGTTTGCTAGTTTTGCGAATTGAAAATATTCACAAATATATAATCACACAAAAAATATTATTTCTTTTTTTATGCAAACTTTCCTCTATAATTTGAAAACATGTTTTCATGCAGCATATAAAGTGAATAAATTTGACTGTTAAGGCACTGACGTTTGTTTAAGTTTAACAAATCACAAATGATTTAATGAAACATAATATATGTGTTATTCTAACACGACCCGCATTTTTCCCTATTGAACATAGAATAACAGAAAGTGTGTGTTATTATGCAACAGATGCACAGTTTGACGTTCTATATTTAGACATGTGACGTAATCATTATAAACGTGACGTAACCACTAAAAATCCGACGCCCTAAAAATAAGTACGGAAACAAATCAGGCGCAATTTTGCTTATCTATCAATTACGGCAACACTTATTTGTTGATGTCGTGTTAGAATCGAAATAATATATCCAAATCAGTGGTTTTATCGCTTGATAACATCACTGTTTGTCGTTCTGATGCGCATCATTATATCACTCGGGCTACGCCCTCGTGATATAATTCCTCGCATCCGAACTCCAAACAGTGATGTTATTGAGCGATAAAATCACTGTTTGGGATATATTATTTCTTAAATAACACATTAGTAATCGGAAACACAATAGGCTAGTCATATAACAAAAGCATGTTTCAAAATATCACAAAGACATGTGTCATCAGGTCCTTTTAATATCAAACTTAAAATGTATATTTCAAACAATTATATAAATAATAAAGGTATTAAACAGTTGAATAGAACGATGACAATTACAGCATATTCTTAGCATGTACCTGTTTAATTAATGATATCACAAAAACAGTATTTAATTAAAGAAATCATAATTTTGCAATTAATTTCGCATGCAAAAAGTCCACTTTTTGACATTCGCAAAATTTTTGTGACGCATAAATATCCACTTATGCAGTATATGAATCTTCATGTGACATAGATAAACTATTGTTATTCAAGTAGAATACCCTCAGTGATTTTCAATATATATGTATTATATTCACAAGAGACATATATTATAATTGTTTATATTTATATTCACCATTTATGATGATATTATAATGATTTGTTCATTCATATGAGGATTAAATTTATATTTTGATTTTCTAAGGCATTTTAATGGTAAATATACATGTATGTAGATATTGACAGAATTAGATGAAAATATAATAATTGTCCTTATATTTAGTTGTTAAATAAAATGTATGAAACGGTCAAGTTGTAGGCATGTTTCTCAGTTCTCAATTGTATTTTTTTTTCCCCAAAAATTATCTTCAGAGATAAATTTGTTTATTTAATTTTTGTATTGAACAATATTATACATTATATTTCAGGGGGAGGACAGCACTTGTTTTTGTAGAGGAAAGTCTAGCTGGTGTCAGATTTGGAGTCCACCACCATTTCCCAGGGGGATCTCTGACCAACAGAAGATAGATCTTAACAATTTCATTTATAAAAACATTACAAGAAAAAAAATATACCAACAATACACAAGTAAGTGGATAAAACGAGGCTTTTTCTCAAGATTGTTAATTAGTTTTTAGGGATTTGAATTTAACCTATACTTGCTAAATATCCCTGTAACAATTTTTTATATTTTTATATCATAAATCTGATGCTCAAATGACCTCTACAGTGGACCTCTACAAATTATTTTCAAATCTAAGCCCTCAGGTCAAAATTGGCCCTGGGGAACATAGATTTTTCCCAAGATTGTTTATTAGTTTTGAGGGATTTGATTTTAACTTATACTATGCTAAATATCTTAAATGGACTTGTCCATGCCGTTTATTAACCAGGTTTTCAATTTTGAAAATCCTGGTTATTAGATTGGGGTCTGGGGGGCGGATGGGCGGATGGGCGGGCGGGCGTCAAACGAAATTGTGTCCGCTCTGTAACTCTTCAACCCTTTGAAGAATTTTGATGAAACTTCAGACAAATGTTTACCACATCAAAGATGACGTGCAGAAGCATGTTCCGCATGGCTGGCTCCAAGGTCAAGGTCACAGTGACATTAACATTGAAAATCCTGTCCGCTCTGTAACTCTTCAACCCTTTGAAGAATTTTGATGAAACTTCAGAGACAAATGTTTACCACCATCAAGATGACGTGCAGAACGCATGTTCCGCATGGCTGGCTCCAAGGTCAAGTCACAGTGACATTAACATTGAAAATCCTGTCCGTCTGTAACTCTTCAACCCTTTGAAGAATTTTGATGAAACTTCAGACAAATGTTTACCACATCAAGATGACGTGCAGAACGCATGTTCCGCATGGCTGGCTCCAAGGTCAAGGTCACAGTGACATTAACATTGAAAATCCTGTCCGCTCTGTAACTCTTCAACCCTTTGAAGAATTTTGATGAAACTTCAGACAAATGTTTACCACATCAAGATGACGTGCAGAACGCATGTTCCCGCATGGCTGGCTCCAAGGTCAAGGTCACAGTGACATTAACATTGAAAATCCTGTTTACATGATTTTAACTTGATTTGGCAGTCAAAGGTCATATCATCTTTGGAGGTAATTTAAAAAAGATATGATATATTATTTCATGTCTACTTTGTAACTTGTTTTTCATTATACAGAATTATCAAATATAATTATAGTGAACAAATTCTTCTGTGCTGAACTCGTCCTACATTTCTCAACGGATTTTGTTCAAACTTTCACAGAAGCTTTGTCATCAAGCACCCTGGCACATATTGTCGGGGTTTTGTGATTGGATAGTTTTTGACCTAATTATGGCCCTTTGTTTTTTTCCTTATACATAATATTATAGTGAACACTTCTTCAGTGGCAATTCCTCCTACATTATTCATGTTTTACATTGCACATAGTTACATTGTTTGTTGCTTGTATTTGTATTTCAAATACAACATATTTATCTACAATGGTGATAATTGAAAACCTGGTTTCATGGCATTGCCATGTTTCTTGTTATTATTTAAAGGGGAAATTTCAAAGTAGGTACTGACTGAATAGCAAACAGTACTGACCCAAGATTAGACAATGAAGATGTGTCAGCTAATCTTGTTCTGTACTGGTCACATGGAATCTGTTGTTGACTAAAAAGCTAAGGATTAATTTACTTTGACTGTGCATCAGATACAGAAATTACTCCACTCATTGAGAATAAAATGGTTCTGAAACATGTAGAACGCAATTTAAGAAAAATGAGCTGCAAACAGTGCTGAC
This sequence comes from Ruditapes philippinarum, assembly GCF_026571515.1. Lineage (NCBI taxonomy): Eukaryota > Metazoa > Mollusca > Bivalvia > Venerida > Veneridae > Ruditapes > Ruditapes philippinarum. Next base: position 16,818 of record NW_026858070.1, read on the forward strand.
CAAGATCAGATGGCATAGATATGCCAGTTCATCTTTGTCTGCACAGGTTTCATGTGCAGTATCTGTTGATTCCAGCAGATTGGCAGTTCATTCAGTTCTCATGAGAAAGATTTGTTGATACTTTGATTAGAGTAGCTTCATCTGGTACACATTTGTTCATTATTTCTTGTTTAAGCTTCCACCAACACTCGTTAAGCAATGTTAAATTATGAATAGTATAATACCAAATTGTTGTATTATTATATAAAATAAAATGTTGATTTTGAGAATTTTCTGTAAATATCAAAATACAATACCAGTTAGGTAAGAGAGGAAGAAATGTCAAGTTTTCACTTTCTATATTAACTGCTATTAACAATGTCATTGAGGAAAGAAAACAGACTATTTAAGGACATAAAGTAAGCGTTATAAATCATTGTTTTATGGTGAACTAATAATAAACTATTAGCCTGCTGATTTTTAGCTTGATGATTCAAAGAATAAGTAGAGCTATTGTACTTACCGTGGCAATTCACTGTCTCACTTTGGGTAAATTATTGAGTGAAAGTTGGTATCCAAATCTCCAAAACTTCTTAAGGGAATTTCATACATTTGTTCTCAGTGAATATGTAACATGAAGGGCAGAGGTCTCAAAACTCTTGAGTTACCTTTTAACTCTGAGTTATGCCTCTTTCTCACTGTCAAGCTCAGAAAACAGTCAATTGCAACTTCTTATTGACAGCTCTTGTTTTCTGAATGGGTTTGGCCATTTTCCATGATGAAACTGCTGTTGTGATATCTATTTTAGCGTTATAAACTGTTTAGTCAGTTTTATAGCTTCATATTTATAGCGTTGACATAGCTGTTTCAGTTTCAGCATTGTAAGGGTTTGTTCAATAACATTCATTTTCATTATTTCCTTAACATTTTAGGTGAGTGTAGTGAATGGGCCTATCCCACAATCAAACCTTCAACTTCAGTATCAAGTAAGTATACACAAGTAAAACTTTAATTTCCTATTAATATACAATTGTGAGAAACTAAAACTTACGGTCAGAAGTGTTTCCTCAATTCATTAATCATTACTTCAAGTTTTAGAATTTTTTAAGCAGTATGTTGACCCATAAGTCCTGTCCTGAAATGGTGTTTATCTTAGTACAATGTTTCTACATATTTATTTTTAAGCATGGATTAATAATGTATTGAATTATACATGTATATTATTTAACTATACATGTCAGGTTTTATATTGTTTAATTACTGGTAAAGTCTGTGAACCATATGTTGTGTTGATGTATTAAGATATCCAATATATACAGCATGATGAAAGTATATATAGCAAGATTCTAATGTATGAATCACCAAACACTTAACAAGTACTTAAACATTTGTATTTATGTTATATACTTTATATAATACAGTCAAACATGATGTTAAGACAACCTTCTGAATAGAGATCACCTCTGAATACAGATCACCTGTCACTTCACTGATTATATTTCAATTTTAGCTTTTAATTAAAGCATTTATGCTACAGATTAATTAACTAATAACCTCCTGGAACCAAACGTTATAAGCTTTTACCAACAGTATAGAGCCAATACAGTCTGCACTACTGTACAATCTGGCCTAACTCTATACAGTTAATATCTCAAATTTTTGCACCTTGATATTGTGACCTCTTTGAATGGACTGTTCTAATGTCAAAGCTGGGTCTAATCAAGTAAACACTGTTACTATGACCATCTCATGACCTGTCATCCAAGATTTCTATATGTCTCCTTCAGAGGTTGCCTTCACAGACAAGTTTGACTGTAACTTTTTTGCTGTTTGGACATATATATTGTATAACAATGATTATATAAGTCTATCCCATGGTATATTAGATACATAGAATCAGTAATGCTTTTACTATTTTATTGGCAGTTAAACATATAATACATTTATCTGAAGATCTATGAAAATAGCCTATCAGATCTTTGTTTCACAAACTCAATGGTTTGGTCAGTATAAGGTGATCAATATAATAATGATGGATAATTAAGATGTCAAAACATGAAGTTAAATATGTGCCAGTTCTAATTGCTTTGTTGTTGACTTCATCATTCTGGTATAATAAATTGACATGACACTGACAGGATAAACACTGCATGCACTGATGTTGTTAATGGATACACTATAATCATTATATCAGCATAGGTAAGATCATTCCATGTAGAAATCAATAGGAATTTCAAATATTTGATCGACTTGATATTACTAACCTGAATCCAGGAAGCATAACATAATAACAGACATTCAGCAGGGAGAGTCGAAAGATGACTTCCGGGATGTATAACAGTTCTACTGTGTCATACATATGTATTTATTCATGGCAAAAGATCTTCATATATGTCACAGACTAACTCATCCCATCTAAATGCATTTGATCTTCTGTGGGAGTTATTTATTATTCAACAATTTCCGTCAGTATGGGAGGGGTCTTCTATTACATTAATGTTGCTATATTTTAGTCTCAATGATACATGCACAACTATTTATAGAGTCTTATCTCAGAATTACTTTGTGATGTTCTCAGCAGAACTCTGCAGTACAATATTTGTATTACCTCAACTTGTTTATTTTGTGATATGGACTTGTCCTGATTACATTTGGAAATGTCCATTTTCAGTTTTTGGGATATCAAGATGAAAGTTTTTATCAGTCAGCAGTATGAAGCCATGTCTGACTGCACATAATCGCAGGCTGCAACCTGGCTGTTTACTAGTGGCAAATGGTCACCACAGCCGGTTAATTGGTTTATAATGATCTGTAAGGAGAAACCAACCTGCCTCTAGACATTCAAGTTATACCCTTTAGTCAACATTAACTTTGTTTAAATCATCACTAATAAAAAAAATCTGCCTAACCCACACAAAATACAAACAGTTCACTTCCAAATTGAAACATATATATGTATTAATAATTTAGAACCTGTTTCATTTGAAATACGAGAGCCTTTAATAATTATTCCCAAGTATAGCCATTTGAACTGAAAAATTATGACAAATATTGCACATAGATTTTCCAAAGTTTTTTTTTTTGGGGGGGGGGGGAGAGAAAAGGAAAATGTTTCATCTTGTTCTCAGCTGTTGCAAGGTTTGTTAATAAATATAATAATTTTTTTATGAATATTTTATGAAAACTAGCTTTTAAGTTCACGCTGTCGATTGCTACTGAAAATACAACAATACCAATGTTGGACAATTCAACTCATTCTAAAATTGAGCATGAAACCATACCAGGATTAAGTAGCTTACTGCCACCAACTAATATTAATACAACTTCACCAATAAAAGATGTAAATGGTACAGGTAAAATGCATACTTGAAGTAAAAATGTTGTATTTCTCTTGTACTGTACTAACACTGTATAAATGAAAAAAATTCAGTTTCAAACTTAGTTTTAAAACGGGTAGATGTAGTAAGAAATTTCTAATGTTGCAGGATAGGATAACAATATCTTACATGGGCATGAAACGAAATAAAAATTTCTGCCATCTCCTCTGGGAATAAGCTATTAAAGAATATATAGTGCAATGATACGGAGAAATGCAGTATTCCCCCAGTGTCTGAAGTTTCAAGTGACCTATATTTTACTCAGAGAATGTAAATGTGTGTCATCAATGTGTTATCTTTGTGTGTCCTTTCCTCTTTGTGCTTCACTTCCAGAAACTAGAAACATACCTGTCTCAACAATCACCATCATCATCATATAATGGTTACAACATATTAACAAAATAAAGTTTTCAGTATATCTACAACTGTGTCAGCCTCAGTATCATCTGTATCAGTCACAGTGTTATCATCTGTAATCTCTCCATATCCATCCTGCTGACTTCAACAAGGAGAGTATCAGATTTTCAATCCAGGGCCAGCTGGATCATTCTTCATACAAAACTAAATTTTTCTGTGATAAACAACACTGTTTAATTTGACTGGCAAATCCATTATACAAACCCTGTAATGTTATATGTTAGAAACCTGTAGAATCATGTGTGCTTTGAAGTGCTGTGGGCTTTGAAGATATTATTCCTTTGAGGGTTTTTGTTCGTAAATTTTCTTTTAAATGTCTAATTTTTGGAGGACTGAATTTCTACTTGTAAGAGTATCAACATTAGTTTTGGGACCTACTGAAGTCCCTTATTTAGGTTCAATCTTTATTATGTAACATAAGTTTGCCATCCAGTTTTATTCAGCAGCATATTGGTACTATATGAACTTGTAAATTTATGTCACAAGTACATCAACAGCATGATAAGAATTCTGAAGTAAGAGATTTAAAACTTTGTCAACACTGAATGATGTTTTACTACATGATCACCACAGATTGTTCTATTTCTTACAGCTATACTTATTTCTATTTTACTGCAATTAAAAGCTAGGCCAGATCAGAGATATCTTCATGTTGTGATTTCTCCTTTATACTGACCTTCACCTTTCCATTTATTTATAACTTTCTTACCTTTTTGAAACCTGTAAACTATGTGTATTTTTTATTCTCTGTACTTGTATATTTGCAAATGTTTCTTTCAATATTGTTTTACTTTATAGAAGCTAGTGTGGTTTAATCATAAGTTATTTAACATTAAACTGTATAATATAGGATTATATTTGGACAAGTAAATAGCTAGAGAAACCATATTGTACGAGCTGCCAGGCTAATAGGATTGCTAAAGATGTCTTCGAGTACATTTAATTATATAGATGTACATTTCCGTATTGTACTTGTTTAATGTTTAATAACTTGTTTATTCTATATCCATATTATGTTAAAGAAATGCAGATCGTAATGGTTAGATATTGCAATGCTCTTAGTAAAATTCAGTCAGACAAGCTTTTTTCAATGGCTATTATAACATTGCCATAGCACATAGGTCATAGCACATAAGAATACATTATACAGCATCCAATATGGAAATAATATGGATGGTCACATTGTACAATTTACAAACAGCAATTTGATGTTAATAATTGATATAGAATAGTTACTTATAAATCTTTTTATTTTCTCTCCATACAAAAAATGTTACAAATTACCTTTTTGTACCTTTTAAGTTTGGTAATTATTTTCATTATACATGTATGAATGAATATTTTATACAATATAATTTATGTAAATGATTATATTATGGTTGCATTATGTTTGTATTGTACAGCAGTTACCCAAACTACTACTGCAGTTACAACCCTTAGTTCTGTACTGACAACAACACCAGGTAATAATGCAAACAATTTAATAATTGTCAAACTAAATGTTTGTCGGATTTCCATACTAAATATACTAAATACATATAATTATGGTTTGTTTTACATATGTACATGGTATATATTATATATATGATGTTATTATAATACTTGCACATCTTACATTTGTCAGAATATTAAACAATGTATGGAGCCGCTTTGTCAGAGTCTGTGCTTTGTTTTGACAAATCTATAGGGCTGATTGCTAATATTGTATTACTAGAATGTCTATATTTTATCTTTGTATGAATTAACTTTAAACTACATATATTATATACATTATTTGTATGAAATGTTTGTCATACAGAACTAAAAATTTTATCTGATTTAATATAATACCTGTATCTTTGGCTGGCGAATATATTTGCATGAGCATCAAATAAATCATTTTCTGAAAGTTACATGGCGGTTGATAATTTTTTGAAGGAAATGGATATTTTATTCTAATGTAACATGTAAGGCTGTTACATTTTTCCATAAATCCAGTGTAAACTCAGTCTTGTGGAAATGACAATTTAGAATGAAGTCGCTCACAACAAATGCTTTATTTAGACCTAAATAACGTAACGGACTTGTCCAGGTGCCAAGTAATCAATTTTTGACCTAGATCAAGAGTTCGGACAGTCAACAGTATAGACCAAGCTCTAATACTATATGTTGGTTGGGAAGGCTGTTCATTTTATGTAAGAATTTTACAAACCAGGTTTGAAACACTTGCAACAAGTATATGAGGTTCACATTGTTAGATATGCACAGTGAAATGTATCAACTTTATGTTTATTTGATAGTTGGATACTTACATAATTTCTAAATGATGAAATCTTTTTTGAATTTCATATGTATGAAATATGTATGATATTTACCTAGCCTTAACTATAATGTGGTCATAAAATAAAAAATGTCAGAATATATGTATACATATATTTGTATATATATTGCCATATTTGTATAAAGTTAATATTACAGCTACAATACAACCCACAACGCACATACTAAATGAGGAGAAGGGTAATAAATGCATCCCTGAGGGTTTTTGGTGCAAAATGGTTGTAAATTATATTAAATATCATGAATTTGTTGGTTTATTGGTTAAAATAAATGCCTCTCTAGCTAGTGAAAATGTGGGTGTGATACCTACAAATGTCACAGCCATGTTTTCTCATAGGACACCAGAACTGGTTAGCCTAGACTAGGGAAATGCTTGGAAAGCTCTTTAAAAAGTAACAAGTTTCCTCTTTAATCAGGCAAAAGCAAATAATGTTAAGTTAAATAACAAAGTTGCTACCATTTTGCATCAACACCCATTCTCTGTATAATTATGTCTTATATGATACTTACTATATCTTTACTTACTCAAATTATAAAATTAAACTGAAGTGTTTTTGTACTAGGCCTTCATTCTAAGATGACATAATATAATTTCAGAACTTCTGTATTCTCCTACTGTCAAATATTCTGTGCTAACTTGAAATAATTTACAGCCAAACCTTTCTCAATGGCTGCCTTTAAATATGATGCCACTTGTCTTGTGAAATTTCTTGTCAAAAATTTCATTTGTTCTTCATTATAATTATGTGGTCTATAGAAAGAGGTTTAACTTAGAGGTATTTGATACCTTTACACTGGACCGTAGAAAGAGGTTTAACTTAGAGGTATTTGATACCTTTACAGTGGTCTGTAGAAAGAGGTTTAACTTTGAGGTCTTTGATACCTTTACAGTGGTCTGTAGAAAGAGGTTTAACTTAGAGGTCTTTGATACCTTTACAGTGGTCTGTAGAAAGAGGTTTAACTTAGAGGTATTTGATACCTTTACAGTGGTCTGTAGAAAGAGGTTTAACTTAGAGGTGTTTGATACCTTTACAGTGGTCTGTAGAAAGAGGTTTAACTTAGAGGTATTTGATACCTTTACAGTGGTCTGTAGAAAGAGGTTTAACTTAGAGGTGTTTGATACCTTTACAGTGGTCTGTAGAAAGAGGTTTAACTTAGAGGTATTTGATACCTTTACAGTGGTCTGTAGAAAGAGGTTTAACTTAGAGGTATTTGATACCTTTACAGTGGTCTGTAGAAAGAGGTTTAACTTAGAGGTATTTGATACCTTTACAGTGGACCGTAGAAAGAGGTTTAACTTAGAGGTATTTGATACCTTTACAGTGGTCTGTAGAAAGAGGTTTAACTTAGAGGTGTTTGATACCTTAACAGTGGCATGTAGAAAGAGGTTGAACTTTGAGGTGTTTGATACCTTTACAGTGGTCTGTAGAAAGAGGTTTAACTTGTAGGTATTTGATACCTTTACAGTGGTCTGTAGAAAGAGGTTTAACTTAGAGGTATTTGATACCTTTACAGTGGTCTGTAGAAAGAGGTTTAACTTAGAGGTTTTTGATACCTTTACAGTGGTCTGTAGAAAGAAGTTTAACTTAGAGGTGTTTGATACCTTTACAGTGGTCTGTAGAAAGAGGTTTTACTTAGAGGTATTTGATACCTTTACAGCGGTCTGTAGAAAGAGGTTTAACTTAGAGGTATTTGATACCTTTATAGTGGACTGTAGAAAGAGCTTTAACTTAGAGGTATTTGATACCTATACAGTGGTCTGTAGAAAGAGGTTTAACTTAGAGGTATTTGATACCTATACAGTGGACTGTAGAAAGAGGTTTAACTTAGAGGTCTTTGATACCTTTACAGTGGTCTGTAGAAAGAGGTTTCACTTAGAGGTCTTTGATACCTTTACAGTGGTCTGTAGAAAGAGGTTTAACTTAGAGGTCTTTGATACCTTTACAGTGGTCTGTAGAAAGAGGTTTAACTTAGAGGTGTTTGATACCTTTACAGCGGACTGTAGAAAGAGGTTTAACTTAGAGGTGTTTGATACCTTTACAGTGGTCTTTAGAAAGAGGTTTAACTTAGAGGTGTTTGATACCTTTACAGTGGACTGTAGAAAAAGGTTTAACTTGAAGGTATTTGATACCTTTACAGTGGTCTGTAGAAAGAGGTTTAACTTAGAGGTGTTTGATACCTTTACAATGGTCTGTAGAAAGAGGTTGAACTTAGAGGTATTTGATACCTTTACAGTGGTCTGTAGAAAGAGGTTTAACTTAGAGATGTTTGATACCTTTACAGTGGTCTGTAGAAAGAGGTTTAACTTAGAGGTGTTTGATACCTTTACAGCGGACTGTAGAAAGAGGTTTAACTTAGAGGTGTTTGATACCTTTACAGCGGTCTGTAGAAAGAGGTTTAACTTAGAGGTGTTTGATACCTTTACAGCGGACTGTAGAAAGAGGTTTAACTTAGAGGTGTTTGATACCTTTACAGCGGACTGTAGAAAGAGGTTTAACTTAGAGGTCTTTGATACCTTTACAGTGGTCTGTAGAAAGGGGTTTAACTTAGAGGTATTTGATACCTTTACAGCGGTCTGTAGAAAGAGGTTAAACTTAGAGATGTTTGATACCTTTATAGTGGACTGTAGTAGAAAAGGTTTAACTTAGAGATGTTTTGATACCTTTACAGTGGACCATAGAAAGAGGTTTAACTTAGAGGTATTTGATACCTTTACAGTGGTCTGTAGAAAGAGGTTTAACTTGAAGGTATTTGATACCTTTACAGCGGACTGTAGAAAGAGGTTAAACTTAGAGGTATTTGATACCTTTACAGTGGACCGTAGAAAGAGGTTTAACTTAGAGGTATTTGATACCTTTACAATGGTCTGTAGAAAGAGGTTTAACTTAGAGGTATTTGATACCTTTACAGTGGTCTGTAGAAAGAGGTTTAACTTAGAGGTATTTGATACCTTTACAGTGGTCTGTAGAAAGAGGTTTAACTTTGAGGTGTTTGATACCTTTACAGTGGTCTGTAGAAAGAGGTTTAACTTAGAGGTATTTGATACCTTTACAGTGGACTGTAGAAAGAGGTTTAACTTAGAGGTATTTGATACCTTTACAGTGGTCTGTAGAAAGAGGTTTAACTTAGAGGTATTTGATACCTTTACAGCGGTCTTTAGAAAGAGGTTTAACTTAGAGATGTTTGATACCTTTACAGTGGACCGTAGAAAGAGGTTTAACTTAGAGGTATTTGATACCTTTACAGTGGTCTGTAGAAAGAGGTTTAACTTGAAGGTATTTGATACCTTTACAGTGGACTGTAGAAAGAGGTTTAACTTAGAGGTATTTGATACCTTTACAGTGGTCTGTAGAAAGAGGTTTAACTTAGAGGTATTTGATACCTTTACAGCGGTCTGTAGAAAGAGGTTTAACTTGAAGGTATTTGATACCTTTACAGTGGTCTGTAGAAAGAAGTTTAACTTGAAGGTATTTGATACCTTTACAGTGGTCTGTAGAAAGAGGTTGAACTGAGAGGTGTTTGATACCTTTACAGTGGTCTGTAGAAAGAGGTTTAACTTAGAGGTGTTTGATACCTTTACAGTGGCCTCTAGAAAGAGGTTTAACTTAGAGGTATTTGATACCTTTACAGTGGTCTGTAGAAAGAGGTTTAACTTAGAGGTGTTTGATACCTTTACAGTGGACTGTAGAAAGAGGTTTAACTTAGAGGTATTTGATACCTTTACAGTGGTCTGTAAGAAAGAGGTTTAACTTAGAGGTGTTTGATACCTTTACAGTGGTCTGTAGAAAGAGGTTTAACTTAGAGGTCTTTGATACCTTTACAGCGGTCTGTAGAAAGAGGTTTAACTTAGAGGTATTTGATACCTTTATAGTGGACTGTAGAAAGAGCTTTAACTTAGAGGTATTTGATACCTATACAGTGGTCTGTAGAAAGAGGTTTAACTTGGAGGTATTTGATACCTTTACAGTGGACTGTAGAAAGAGGTTTAACTTAGAGGTCTTTGATACCTTTACAGTGGTCTGTAGAAAGAGGTTTAACTTAGAGGTCTTTGATACCTTTACAGTGGTCTGTAGAAAGAGGTTTAACTTAGAGGTGTTTGATACCTTTACAGCGGACTGTAGAAAGAGGTTTAACTTAGAGGTGTTTGATACCTTTACAGTGGTCTTTAGAAAGAGGTTTAACTTAGAGGTGTTTGATACCTTTACAGTGGACCGTAGAAAAAGGTTTAACTTGAAGGTATTTGATACCTTTACAGTGGTCTGTAGAAAGAGGTTTAACTTAGAGGTGTTTGATACCTTTACAATGGTCTGTAGAAAGAGGTTGAACTTAGAGGTATTTGATACCTTTACAGTGGTCTGTAGAAAGAGGTTTAACTTAGAGATGTTTGATACCTTTACAGTGGTCTGTAGAAAGAGGTTTAACTTAGAGGTGTTTGATACCTTTACAGCGGACTGTAGAAAGAGGTTTAACTTAGAGGTGTTTGATACCTTTACAGCGGTCTGTAGAAAGAGGTTTAACTTAGAGGTGTTTGATACCTTTACAGCGGACTGTAGAAAAGAGGTTTAACTTAGAGGTGTTTGATACCTTTACAGCGGACTGTAGAAAGAGGTTTAACTTAGAGGTCTTTGATACCTTTACAGTGGTCTGTAGAAAGGGGTTTAACTTAGAGGTATTTGATACCTTTACAGCGGTCTGTAGAAAGAGGTTAAACTTAGAGATGTTTGATACCTTTATAGTGGACTGTAGAAAAAGGTTTAACTTAGAGATGTTTGATACCTTTACAGTGGACCATAGAAAGAGGTTTAACTTAGAGGTATTTAATACCTTTACAGTGGTCTGTAGAAAGAGGTTTAACTTGAAGGTATTTGATACCTTTACAGCGGACTGTAGAAAGAGGTTTAACTTAGAGGTATTTGATACCTTTTACAGTGGACCGTAGAAAGAGGTTTAACTTAGAGGTATTTGATACCTTTACAGTGGTCTGTAGAAAGAGGTTTAACTTTGAGGTGTTTGATACCTTTACAGTGGGCTGTAGAAAGAGGTTTAACTTAGAGGTAGTTTTGATACCTTTACAGTGGACTGTAGAAAGAGGTTTAACTTTTGAGGTATTTGATACCTTTACAGTGGTCTGTAGAAAGAGGTTTAACTTAGAGGTATTTGATACCTTTACAGCGGTCTTTAGAAAGAGGTTTAACTTAGAGATGTTTGATACCTTTAAAGTGGACCGTAGAAAGAGGTTTAACTTAGAGGTATTTGATACCTTTTACAGTGGTCTGTAGAAAGAGGTTTAACTTGAAGGTATTTGATACCTTTACAGCGGACTGTAGAAAGAGGTTTAACTTAGAGGTATTTGATACCTTTACAGTGGTCTGTAGAAAGAGGTTTAACTTAGAGGTATTTGATACCTTTACAGTGGTCTGTAGAAAGAGGTTTAACTTGAAGGTATTTGATACCTTTACAGTGGTCTGTAGAAAGAGGTTTAACTTAGAGGTGTTTGATACCTTTACAGTGGACCGTAGAAAGAGGTTTAACTTAGAGGTATTTGATACCTTTACAGTGGTCTGTAGAAACAGGTTGAACTGAGAGGTGTTTGATACCTTTACAGTGGTCTGTAGAAAGAGGTTTAACTTAGAGGTGTTTGATACCTTTACAGTGGCCTCTAGAAAGAGGTTTAACTTAGAGATGTTTGATACCTTTACAGTGGTCTGTAGAAAGAGGTTTAACTTAGAGGTATTTGATACCTTTACAGTGGTCTGTAGAAAGAGGTTTAACTTAGAGGTGTTTGATACCTTTACAGCGGACTGTAGAAAGAGGTTTAACTTAGAGGTCTTTGATACCTTTACAGTGGGTCTGTAGAAAGAGGTTTAACTTTGAGGTCTTTGATACCTTTACAGTGGTCTGTAGAAAGAGGTTTAACTTAGAGGTATTTGATACCTTTACAGTGGTCTGTAGAAAAGAGGTTTAACTTGAAGGTATTTGATACCTTTAAAGCGGACTGTAGAAAGGGTTTAACTTAGAGGTATTTGATACCTTTACAGTGGACCGTAGAAAGAGGTTTAACTTAGAGGTATTTGATACCTTTACAATGGTCTGTAGAAAGAGGTTTAACTTAGAGGTATTTGATACCTTTTACAGTGGTCTGTAGAAAGAGGTTTAACTTAGAGGTATTTGATACCTTAACAGTGGTCTGTAGAAAGAGGTTTAACTTTGAGGTGTTTGATACCTTTACAGTGGTCTGTAGAAAGAGGTTTAACTTAGAGGTATTTGATACCTTTACAGTGGACTGTAGAAAGAGGTTTAACTTAGAGGTATTTGATACCTTTACAGTGGTCTGTAGAAAGAGGTTTAACTTAGAGGTATTTGATACCTTTACAGCGGTCTGTAGAAAGAGGTTTAACTTAGAGATGTTTGATACCTTTACAGTGGACCGTAGAAAGAGGTTTAACTTAGAGGTATTTGATACCTTTACAGTGGTCTGTAGAAAGAGTTTAACTTGAAGGTATTTGATACCTTTACAGCGGACTGTAGAAAGAGGTTTAACTTAGAGGTATTTGATACCTTTACAGTGGTCTGTAGAAAGAGGTTTAACTTAGAGGTATTTGATACCTTTACAGTGGTCTGTAGAAAGAGGTTTAACTTGAAGGGTATTTGATACCTTTACAGTGGTCTGTAGAAAGAGGTTTAACTTAGAGGTGTTTGATACTTTACAATGGTCTGTAGAAAGAGGTTGAACTTAGAGGTATTTGATACCTTTACAGTGGTCTGTAGAAAGAGGTTTAACTTAGAGATGTTTGATACCTTTACAGTGGTCTGTAGAAAGAGGTTTAACTTAGAGGTGTTTTGATACCTTTACAGCGGACTGTAGAAAGAGGTTTAACTTAGAGGTGTTTGATACCTTTACAGCGGTCTGTAGAAAGAGGTTTAACTTAGAGGTGTTTGATACCTTTACAGCGGACTGTAGAAAGAGGTTTAACTTAGAGGTGTTTGATACCTTTACAGCGGACTGTAGAAAGAGGTTTAACTTAGAGGTCTTTGATACCTTTACAGTTGTCTGTAGAAAGGGGTTTAACTTAGAGGTATTTGATACCTTTACAGCGGTCTGTAGAAAGAGGTTTAACTTAGAGATGTTTGATACCTTTATAGTGGACTGTAGAAAAAGGTTTAACTTAGAGATGTTTGATACCTTTACAGTGGACCATAGAAAGAGGTTTAACTTAGAGGTATTTAATACCTTTACAGTGGTCTGTAGAAAGAGGTTTAACTTGAAGGTATTTGATACCTTTACAGCGGACTGTAGAAAGAGGTTTAACTTAGAGGTATTTGATACCTTTACAGTGGACCGTAGAAAGAGGTTTAACTTAGAGGTATTTGATACCTTTACAGTGGTCTGTAGAAAGAGGTTTAACTTTGAGGTGTTTGATACCTTTTACAGTGGGCTGTAGAAAGAGGTTTAACTTAGAGGTATTTGATACCTTTACAGTGGACTGTAGAAAGAGGTTTAACTTTGAGGTATTTGATACCTTTACAGTGGTCTGTAGAAAGAGGTTTAACTTAGAGGTATTTGATACCTTTACAGCGGTCTTTAGAAAGAGGTTTAACTTAGAGATGTTTGATACCTTTAAAGTGGACCGTAGAAAGAGGTTTAACTTAGAGGTATTTGATACCTTTACAGTGGTCTGTAGAAAGAGGTTTAACTTGAAGGTATTTGATACCTTTACAGCGGACTGTAGAAAGAGGTTTAACTTAGAGGTATTTGATACCTTTACAGTGGTCTGTAGAAAGAGGTTTAACTTAGAGGTATTTGATACCTTTACAGTGGTCTGTAGAAAGAGGTTTAACTTGAAGGTATTTGATACCTTTACAGTGGTCTGTAGAAAGAGGTTTAACTTAGAGGTGTTTGATACCTTTACAGTGGACCGTAGAAAGAGGTTTAACTTAGAGGTATTTGATACCTTTACAGTGGTCTGTAGAAAGAGGTTGAACTGAGAGGTGTTTGATACCTTTACAGTGGTCTGTAGAAAGAGGTTTAACTTAGAGGTGTTTGATACCTTTACAGTGGCCTCTAGAAAGAGGTTTAACTTAGAGATGTTTGATACCTTTACAGTGGTCTGTAGAAAGAGGTTTAACTTATAGGTATTTAATACCTTTACAGTGGTCTGTAGAAAGAGGTTTAACTTAGAGGTGTTTGATACCTTTACAGTGGCCTCTAGAAAGAGGTTTAACTTAGAGGTATTTGATACCTTTACAGTGGTCTGTAGAAAGAGGTTTAACTTAGAGGTGTTTGATACCTTTACAGTGGACTGTAGAAAGAGGTTTAACTTAGAGGTATTTGATACCTTACAGTGGTCTGTAGAAAGAGGTTTAACTTAGAGGTGTTTGATACCTTTACAGTGGTCTGTAGAAAGAGGTTAAACTTAGAGGTCTTTGATACCTTTACAGCGGTCTGTAGAAAGAGGTTTAACTTAGAGGTATTTGATACCTTTATAGTGGACTGTAGAAAGAGCTTTAACTTAGAGGTATTTGATACCTATACAGTGGTCTGTAGAAAGAGGTTTTAACTTGGAGGTATTTGATACCTTTACAGTGGACTGTAGAAAGAGGTTTAACTTTAGAGGTCTTTGATACCTTTACAGTGGTCTGTAGAAAGAGGTTTAACTTAGAGGTCTTTGATACCTTTACAGTGGTCTGTAGAAAGAGGTTTAACTTAGAGGTGTTTGATACCTTTACAGCGGACTGTAGAAAGAGGTTTAACTTAGAGGTGTTTGATACCTTTACAGTGGTCTTTAGAAAGAGGTTTAACTTAGAGGTGTTTGATACCTTTACAGTGGACCGTAGAAAAAGGTTTAACTTGAAGGTATTTGATACCTTTACAGTGGTCTGTAGAAAGAGGTTTAACTTAGAGGTGTTTGATACCTTTACAATGGTCTGTAGAAAGAGGTTGAACTTAGAGGTATTTGATACCTTTACAGTGGTCTGTAGAAAGAGGTTTAACTTAGAGATGTTTGATACCTTTACAGTGGTCTGTAGAAAGAGGTTTAACTTAGAGGTGTTTGATACCTTTACAGCGGACTGTAGAAAGAGGTTTAACTTAGAGGTGTTTGATACCTTTACAGCGGTCTGTAGAAAGAGGTTTAACTTAGAGGTGTTTGATACCTTTACAGCGGACTGTAGAAAGAGGTTTAACTTAGAGGTGTTTGATACCTTTACAGCGGACTGTAGAAAGAGGTTTAACTTAGAGGTCTTTGATACCTTTACAGTGGTCTGTAGAAAGGGGTTTAACTTAGAGGTATTTGATACCTTTACAGCGGTCTGTAGAAAGAGGTTTAACTTAGAGATGTTTGATACCTTTATAGTGGACTGTAGAAAAAGGTTTAACTTAGAGATGTTTGATACCTTTACAGTGGACCATAGAAAGAGGTTTAACTTAGAGGTATTTAATACCTTTACAGTGGTCTGTAGAAAGAGGTTTAACTTGAAGGTATTTGATACCTTTACAGCGGACTGTAGAAAGAGGTTTAACTTAGAGGTATTTGATACCTTTACAGTGGACCGTAGAAAGAGGTTTAACTTAGAGGTATTTGATACCTTTACAGTGGTCTGTAGAAAGAGGTTTAACTTTGAGGTGTTTGATACCTTTACAGTGGGCTGTAGAAAGAGGTTTAACTTAGAGGTATTTGATACCTTTACAGTGGACTGTAGAAAGAGGTTTAACTTTGAGGTATTTGATACCTTTACAGTGGTCTGTAGAAAGAGGTTTAACTTAGAGGTATTTGATACCTTTACAGCGGTCTTTAGAAAGAGGTTTAACTTAGAGATGTTTGATACCTTTAAAGTGGACCGTAGAAAGAGGTTTAACTTAGAGGTATTTGATACCTTTACAGTGGTCTGTAGAAAGAGGTTTAACTTGAAGGTATTTGATAACTTTACAGCGGACTGTAGAAAGAGGTTTAACTTAGAGGTATTTTGATACCTTTACAGTGGTCTGTAGAAAGAGGTTTAACTTAGAGGTATTTGATACCTTTACAGTGGTCTGTAGAAAGAGGTTTAACTTAGAGGTGTTTGATACCTTTACAGTGGTCTGTAGAAAGAGGTTTAACTTAGAGGTCTTTGATACCTTTACAGCGGTCTGTAGAAAGAGGTTTAACTTAGAGGTATTTGATACCTTTATAGTGGACTGTAGAAAGAGCTTTAACTTAGAGGTATTTGATACCTATACAGTGGTCTGTAGAAAGAGGTTTAACTTGGAGGTATTTGATACCTTTACAGTGGACTGTAGAAAGAGGTTTAACTTAGAGGTCTTTGATACCTTTACAGTGGTCTGTAGAAAGAGGTTTAACTTAGAGGTCTTTGATACCTTTACAGTGGTCTGTAGAAAGAGGTTTAACTTAGAGGTGTTTGATACCTTTACAGCGGACTGTAGAAAGAGGTTTAACTTAGAGGTGTTTGATACCTTTACAGTGGTCTTTAGAAAGAGGTTTAACTTAGAGGTGTTTGATACCTTTACAGTGGACCGTAGAAAAAGGTTTAACTTGAAGGTATTTGATACCTTTACAGTGGTCTGTAGAAAGAGGTTTAACTTAGAGGTGTTTGATACCTTTACAATGGTCTGTAGAAAGAGGTTGAACTTAGAGGTATTTGATACCTTTACAGTGGTCTGTAGAAAGAGGTTTAACTTAGAGATGTTTGATACCTTTACAGTGGTCTGTAGAAAGAGGTTTAACTTAGAGGTGTTTGATACCTTTACAGCGGACTGTAGAAAGAGGTTTAACTTAGAGGTGTTTGATACCTTTACAGCGGTCTGTAGAAAGAGGTTTAACTTAGAGGTGTTTGATACCTTTACAGCGGACTGTAGAAAGAGGTTTAACTTAGAGGTGTTTGATACCTTTACAGCGGACTGTAGAAAGAGGTTTAACTTAGAGGTCTTTGATACCTTTACAGTGGTCTGTAGAAAGGGGTTTAACTTAGAGGTATTTGATACCTTTACAGCGGTCTGTAGAAAGAGGTTTAACTTAGAGATGTTTGATACCTTTATAGTGGACTGTAGAAAAAGGTTTAACTTAGAGATGTTTGATACCTTTACAGTGGACCATAGAAAGAGGTTTAACTTAGAGGTATTTAATACCTTTACAGTGGTCTGTAGAAAGAGGTTTAACTTGAAGGTATTTGATACCTTTACAGCGGACTGTAGAAAGAGGTTTAACTTAGAGGTATTTTGATACCTTTACAGTGGACCGTAGAAAGAGGTTTAACTTAGAGGTATTTGATACCTTTACAGTGGTCTGTAGAAAGAGGTTTAACTTTGAGGTGTTTGATACCTTTACAGTGGGCTGTAGAAAGAGGTTTAACTTAGAGGTATTTGATACCTTTACAGTGGACTGTAGAAAGAGGTTTAACTTTGAGGTATTTGATACCTTTACAGTGGTCTGTAGAAAGAGGTTTAACTTAGAGGTATTTGATACCTTTACAGCGGTCTTTAGAAAGAGGTTTAACTTAGAGATGTTTGATACCTTTAAAGTGGACCGTAGAAAGAGGTTTAACTTAGAGGTATTTGATACCTTTACAGTGGTCTGTAGAAAGAGGTTTAACTTGAAGGTATTTGATACCTTTACAGCGGACTGTAGAAAGAGGTTTAACTTAGAGGTATTTGATACCTTTACAGTGGTCTGTAGAAAGAGGTTTAACTTAGAGGTATTTGATACCTTTACAGTGGTCTGTAGAAAGAGGTTTAACTTGAAGGTATTTGATACCTTTACAGTGGTCTGTAGAAAGAGGTTTAACTTAGAGGTGTTTGATACCTTTACAGTGGACCGTAGAAAGAGTTTAACTTAGAGGTATTTGATACCTTTACAGTGGTCTGTAGAAACAGGTTGAACTGAGAGGTGTTTGATACCTTTACAGTGGTCTGTAGAAAGAGGTTTAACTTAGAGGTGTTTGATACCTTTACAGTGGCCTCTAGAAAGAGGTTTAACTTAGAGATGTTTGATACCTTTACAGTGGTCTGTAGAAAGAGGTTTAACTTAGAGGTATTTGATACCTTTACAGTGGTCTGTAGAAAGAGGTTTAACTTAGAGGTGTTTGATACCTTTACAGCGGACTGTAGAAAGAGGTTTAACTTAGAGGTCTTTGATACCTTTACAGTGGTCTGTAGAAAGAGGTTTAACTTTGAGGTCTTTGATACCTTTACAGTGGTCTGTAGAAAGAGGTTTAACTTAGAGGTATTTGATACCTTTACAGTGGTCTGTAGAAAGAGGTTTAACTTGAAGGTATTTGATACCTTTAAAGCGGACTGTAGAAAGAGGTTTAACTTAGAGGTATTTGATACCTTTACAGTGGACCGTAGAAAGAGGTTTAACTTAGAGGTATTTGATACCTTTACAATGGTCTGTAGAAAGAGGTTTAACTTAGAGGTATTTGATACCTTTACAGTGGTCTGTAGAAAGAGGTTTAACTTAGAGGTATTTGATACCTTAACAGTGGTCTGTAGAAAGAGGTTTAACTTTGAGGTGTTTGATACCTTTACAGTGGTCTGTAGAAAGAGGTTTAACTTAGAGGTATTTGATACCTTTACAGTGGACTGTAGAAAGAGGTTTAACTTAGAGGTATTTGATACCTTTACAGTGGTCTGTAGAAAGAGGTTTAACTTAGAGGTATTTGATACCTTTACAGCGGTCTGTAGAAAGAGGTTTAACTTAGAGATGTTTGATACCTTTACAGTGGACCGTAGAAAGAGGTTTAACTTAGAGGTATTTGATACCTTTACAGTGGTCTGTAGAAAGAGGTTTAACTTGAAGGTATTTGATACCTTTACAGCGGACTGTAGAAAGAGGTTTAACTTAGAGGTATTTGATACCTTTACAGTGGTCTGTAGAAAGAGGTTTAACTTAGAGGTATTTGATACCTTTACAGTGGTCTGTAGAAAGAGGTTTAACTTGAAGGTATTTGATACCTTTACAGTGGTCTGTAGAAAGAGGTTTAACTTAGAGGTGTTTGATACCTTTACAATGGTCTGTAGAAAGAGGTTGAACTTAGAGGTATTTTGATACCTTTACAGTGGTCTGTAGAAAGAGGTTTAACTTAGAGATGTTTGATACCTTTACAGTGGTCTGTAGAAAGAGGTTTAACTTAGAGGTGTTTGATACCTTTACAGCGGACTGTAGAAAGAGGTTTAACTTAGAGGTGTTTGATACCTTTACAGCGGTCTGTAGAAAGAGGTTTAACTTAGAGGTGTTTGATACCTTTACAGCGGACTGTAGAAAGAGGTTTAACTTAGAGGTGTTTGATACCTTTACAGCGGACTGTAGAAAGAGGTTTAACTTAGAGGTCTTTGATACCTTTACAGTTGTCTGTAGAAAGGGGTTTAACTTAGAGGTATTTTGATACCTTTACAGCGGTCTGTAGAAAGAGTTTAACTTAGAGATGTTTGATACCTTTATAGTGGACTGTAGAAAAAGGTTTAACTTAGAGATGTTTGATACCTTTACAGTGGACCATAGAAAGAGGTTTAACTTAGAGGTATTTAATACCTTTACAGTGGTCTGTAGAAAGAGGTTTAACTTGAAGGTATTTGATACCTTTACAGCGGACTGTAGAAAGAGGTTTAACTTAGAGGTATTTGATACCTTTACAGTGGACCGTAGAAAGAGGTTTAACTTAGAGGTATTTGATACCTTTACAGTGGTCTGTAGAAAGAGGTTTAACTTTGAGGTGTTTGATACCTTTACAGTGGGCTGTAGAAAGAGGTTTAACTTAGAGGTATTTGATACCTTTACAGTGGACTGTAGAAAGAGGTTTAACTTTGAGGTATTTGATACCTTTACAGTGGTCTGTAGAAAGAGGTTTAACTTAGAGGTATTTGATACCTTTACAGCGGTCTTTAGAAAGAGGTTTAACTTAGAGATGTTTGATACCTTTAAAGTGGACCGTAGAAAGAGGTTTAACTTAGAGGTATTTGATACCTTTACAGTGGTCTGTAGAAAGAGGTTTAACTTGAAGGTATTTGATACCTTTACAGCGGACTGTAGAAAGAGGTTTAACTTAGAGGTATTTGATACCTTTACAGTGGTCTGTAGAAAGAGGTTTAACTTAGAGGTATTTGATACCTTTACAGTGGTCTGTAGAAAGAGGTTTAACTTGAAGGTATTTGATACCTTTACAGTGGTCTGTAGAAAGAGGTTTAACTTAGAGGTGTTTGATACCTTTACAGTGGACCGTAGAAAGAGGTTTAACTTAGAGGTATTTGATACCTTTACAGTGGTCTGTAGAAAGAGGTTGAACTGAGAGGTGTTTGATACCTTTACAGTGGTCTGTAGAAAGAGGTTTAACTTAGAGGTGTTTGATACCTTTACAGTGGCCTCTAGAAAGAGGTTTAACTTAGAGATGTTTGATACCTTTACAGTGGTCTGTAGAAAGAGGTTTAACTTAGAGGTATTTGATACCTTTACAGTGGTCTGTAGAAAGAGGTTTAACTTAGAGGTGTTTGATACCTTTACAGCGGACTGTAGAAAGAGGTTTAACTTAGAGGTCTTTGATACCTTTACAGTGGTCTGTAGAAAGAGGTTTAACTTTGAGGTCTTTGATACCTTTACAGTGGTCTGTAGAAAGAGGTTTAACTTAGAGGTATTTGATACCTTTACAGTGGTCTGTAGAAAGAGGTTTAACTTGAAGGTATTTGATACCTTTAAAGCGGACTGTAGAAAGAGGTTTAACTTAGAGGTATTTGATACCTTTACAGTGGACCGTAGAAAGAGGTTTAACTTAGAGGTATTTGATACCTTTACAATGGTCTGTAGAAAGAGGTTTAACTTAGAGGTATTTGATACCTTTACAGTGGTCTGTAGAAAGAGGTTTAACTTAGAGGTATTTGATACCTTAACAGTGGTCTGTAGAAAGAGGTTTAACTTTGAGGTGTTTGATACCTTTACAGTGGTCTGTAGAAAGAGGTTTAACTTAGAGGTATTTGATACCTTTACAGTGGACTGTAGAAAGAGGTTTAACTTAGAGGTATTTGATACCTTTACAGTGGTCTGTAGAAAGAGGTTTAACTTAGAGGTATTTGATACCTTTACAGCGGTCTGTAGAAAGAGGTTTAACTTAGAGATGTTTGATACCTTTACAGTGGACCGTAGAAAGAGGTTTAACTTAGAGGTATTTGATACCTTTACAGTGGTCTGTAGAAAGAGGTTTAACTTGAAGGTATTTGATACCTTTACAGCGGACTGTAGAAAGAGGTTTAACTTAGAGGTATTTGATACCTTTACAGTGGTCTGTAGAAAGAGGTTTAACTTAGAGGTATTTGATACCTTTACAGTGGTCTGTAGAAAGAGGTTTAACTTGAAGGTATTTGATACCTTTACAGTGGTCTGTAGAAAGAGGTTTAACTTAGAGGTGTTTGATACCTTTACAGTGGACCGTAGAAAGAGGTTTAACTTAGAGGTATTTGATACCTTTACAGTGGTCTGTAGAAAGAGGTTGAACTTAAGAGGTGTTTGATACCTTTACAGTGGTCTGTAGAAAGAGGTTTAACTTAGAGGTGTTTGATACCTTTACAGTGGCCTCTAGAAAGAGGTTTAACTTAGAGATGTTTGATACCTTTACAGTGGTCTGTAGAAAGAGGTTTAACTTAGAGGTATTTGATACCTTTACAGTGGTCTGTAGAAAGAGGTTTAACTTAGAGGTGTTTGATACCTTTACAGCGGTCTGTAGAAAGAGGTTTAACTTAGAGGTATTTGATACCTTTACAGTGGTCTGTAGAAAGAGGTTTAACTTAGAGATGTTTGATACCTTTACAGTGGTCTGTAGAAAGAGGTTTAACTTAGAGGTGTTTTTGATACCTTTACAGTGGTCTGTAGAAAGAGGTTTAACTTAGAGGTTTTTGATACCTTTACAGTGGTCTGTAGAAAGAGGTTTAACTCCTTATAGGTATTTCATACCTTTACAGTGGTCTGTAGAAAGAAGCTTAACTTGGAGGTATTTGCTACCTTTACAGTGGTCTGTAGATACAGGGTTGCAATACCTATATTCACACAGATTTAACTCTAAAGGTATTTGATATCCTATCCGGGTATTAATATTTGTTTATAAATCTTACTGTAGTGTATTCCATACCTGTTGAATGGTCTATAGACACATGAGTAAGGATGATTTTATTGACATGAAAGATTTCATCTCTACAATGATTGTTGCATGAAATTTCCTTGTGGTTTTTTTACTTAAAAAATCCCAACTATTTCTCTACTTGTCAATATTACTTGATATAATAAAGTATGTTAAGAGTTCCTTTTTTTCTTGCCCTAAAAACAACAAAAAAACCAACAAAGAAACTAAAACAAAGGGAAAATTAAAGATTTTTGTCTGGCATAAATACATTAATTTTTCTCACATGATAAAACAATAAGTGTGATAGAAAATGATTATAATCATATCAAACATGAAAGTGTAAAAAAACACACACAAAAAAAACCCAACCACACAATATAATAATATTATAACTTTGAAGTACTTTGCAACAAGCAGGGTTTTTCCCCATTCACATTTTTCATTGATGAACAGATAAATATGACAGTCATGCTTAGAATTGACATGAAATTTTTTTAAAGCATCATCATTAGATGATGAGTAGGAGATGAATATTTCAATATGTACACCAGTTCTACATTGTTATATGTGACAGGAAAACTGACTCACACTAGGGATTGATTGAACTCTTACGTAATTGGATTTCTCATTTAACCCTCCATGATTGATTATCAATCGCTTTACCTAGGATTGATAATTATCTAATACACCAGCACTTTGTCAAGATTTTCTGTCCCTCATTTGGTTGCTATGGTGATAAATGAACATTAGTTTATGTAACAATTTAATTTACCAAAACTGGTCTTCACTGTTGAATTAGTTAATTAGAGAAATCTGTTTTCTACTTTCTCATTCTTGTCTTTTTGTATTGATTTTACCCTTAACATCTCCTGTGTGTTACTTCAATAATAAACTACATCATGTATATAACTGTCAGAGAATGAATTTTCATATAGATCTCTCTAATTAAATTCTAACCTCTCAGATAATCACATTCTGTCATTATTTTATGAACATTATTATTTCTAACAATCAATACTGTGCTTTGATTGGTTGACATCTAACATAAACAATTTGTAATAACAGTGTTGACATTTAGCAATCGCATCATTAGTTTCAATGTATAATTTGCCAAGAATTTTAAAAAATCGACTTTTATAATATGAAAATAGATGGTACTTTGCTTTTACATAGCTGAATATTATTGATGTTCTTGATGTTTTGCTTTGAGTTGAATAATGATTTATGATTTAAGCAGGCAACAAGTCCTGGCAGGTTTTACAAATGTTCTGGCTGACATTTGACTCTATACTCAAATTATAACTTTTCTCATACTAAAGTTCTTCTTCAAATGAAAAGGCCCAAAGAGTTTTGCTTCAAAAGCCAGTCTATATAGTAGGCCTTTATGTAAGTTATACAATGATTTGTCTTGGGGTCAAAAATGGCATTGAACCTTGGAACTTTTTGTCTTCTTTACCATTTACTTATGTGAACAATATACAATTGGCCCTTTGTTCTTTATAAATGAGGAAACTTTCTATCAACATTGAGTACTTTTAAGTTAAATTTCCTCATGTGAAAGGAGATATATTTCATTCATTATTGATCTACTATTCCCATGTAGAGATGTCTGTCTAGTTAAAGAAGTATTTTTGTGGTTGAATCTTCCGGAATTAGGCCTTCTTAATTGACTAGACCGGTTATGGTTGCCAGCATCATTATCACACACCCACTGACCTGTGTTAGCAGCTTCAAGTTAAACTATCATATAATATTGCCAGAGAAGCTGAATGTTACTGCTTGATAATTGAAGAATTGTTATTTTTCTGTCAGTTGGATATTTAAATTTTATGATTTTATTTGTGATCAAGGCTTTAACACTATTAGAGTCAGACATGCAAATGACAATTTTATAATTTCCTTGTTTCTTTTAAAATTTAGACAAGTTATTATTATGCCCCCATTTTGAAAAAAAGGGGGTATATTGCTTTGCACTTGTCGGTCCGTCGGTCCGTAGACCAAATGGTTTCCGAGTGATAACTAAAGAACCCTTAGGCCTAGGAACTTCAAACTTGGTATGGTGATAGGTCATGACCAGTAGATGACCCCTATTGATATTGGGGTCAAGGGGTCAAAGGTCAAGGTCACATTGACCTTGAAAGCAAAAACGGTTTCCGAGTGATAACTAAAGAACCTTAAGGCCTAGGAACTTCAAACTTGGTATGGTGATTGGTCATGACCAGTAGATGACCCCTATTGATTTTGGGGTCAAGGGGTCAAAGGTCAAGGTCACATTGACCTTGAAAGCAAAAACAGTTTCCGATCAATAACTAAAGAACCTTGAGGCCTAGGAACTTCAAACTTGGTATGGTGATTAGTCATGACCAGTAGATGACCCCTATTGATTTTGGGGTCAAGGGGTCAAAGGTCAAGGTCACATTGACCTTAAAAGCAAAAACGGTTTCCGATCAATAACTAAAGAACCTTAAGGCCTAGGAACTTCAAACTTGGTATGGTGATTGGTCATGATCAGTAGATGACCCCTATTGATTTTGGGGTCAAGGGGTCAAAGGTCAAGGTCACATTGACCTTGTAGGTAAAAATGGTTTCCGTTCAATAACTAAAGAACCTTAAGGCCTAGGAACTTCAAACTTGGTATGGTGATTGGTCATGATCAGTAGATGACCCGTATAGATTTTGGGGTCAAGGGGTCAAAGGTCAAGGTCACATTGACCTTTTAATTAAAAACGGTTTCTGATCAATAACAAAAGAACCCTTAGGCCTAGGAACTTCAAACTTGGTATGGTGATTGGTTATGACCAATCAGATGACCCCTATTGATTTTGGGGTCAAGGGGTCAAAGGTCAAGGTCACATTGACCTTGTAGGTAAAAACGGTTTCCGATCAATAATGAAAGAACCCTTAGGCCTAGGGACTTCAAACTTGAGATGGTGATTGGTCATGATCAGTAGATGACCCCTATTGATTTTGGGGTCTAGGGGTCAAAGGTCAAGGTCACATTGACCTTGTAGGTAAAAATGCTTTCGGATCAATAACTTAAGAACCCTTATGCCTAGGAACTTCAAACTTGGTATGGTGATTGGTCATGACCAGCAGATGACCTATTGATTTTGGGGTCAAGGGGTCAAAGGTCAAGGTCACATTGACCTTGTAGGTAAAAACGGTTTCAGATCAATTAACTAAAAAACGCTTAGGCCTAGGAACTTCAAACTTTGTGTGATGATTGGTCATGACCAGCAGATGACCCCTATTGAGTTTTAGGTGAAGGAGTCAAAGGTCAAGGTCACATTGACCTTTTAAGTAAAAACGGTTTCTGATCAATAACTCAAGAACGCTTAGGCCTAGGAACTTCAAACTTGGTATGGTGATTTGTCATGACCAGCAGATTACTCCTATTGATTTTGGGATCAATGGGTCAAAGGTCAAGGTCACAATGACCTTGTAAGTAAAAACGGTTTCTGATCAATAACTAAAGAACGCTTCGTCCTAGAAACTTCAAACTTGGCATGGTGATTGGTCATGACCAGCTGATGACCCCTATTGATTTTGGGTCAAAGGTCAAGGTCACATTGACCTTTTAAGTAAAAACGGTTTCTGATCAATAACTCAAGAACGCTTAGGCCTAGGAACTTCAAACTTGGTATGGTGATTTGTCATGACCAGCAGATTACTCCTATTGATTTTGGGATCAAGGGTCAAAGGTCAAGGTCACAATGACCTTGTAAGTAAAAACGGTTTCTGATCAATAACTAAAGAACGCTTCGGCCTAGAAACTTCAAAGTTGGCATGGTGATTGGTCATGACCAGCAGATGACCCTATTGATTTTGGGGTCAAAGGTCAAGGTCACATTGACATTGTATGTTAAAACGGTTTCCGATCAATAATAAGAGAACCCTTAAGCCTAAGAACTTCAAACTTGGCATGGTGATTGGTCATGACCAGCAGATGACCCCTATTGATTTTGGGGTCAAGGGGTCAAAGGTCAAGGTCACATTGACCGTGTAGGTAAAAACGGTTTCTGATCAATTTACTAAAAACGCCTAGGCCTAGGAACTTCAAACTTTCTATGATGATTGGTCGTGACCAGCAGATGACCCCTATTGAGTTTTGGGTCAAGGGGTCAAAGGTCAAGGTCATGACCAGTAGATACTTTATAACCCTTATTAATTGTTTGATCACTGGGTCAGACGTCATGCATAATAACCTTATCACATGACTAATTGGCTGCTGATAGGGGGCATACATGTTTTACAAACATATCTTGTTATAAGCTTGAATCAATCAATATTTTTGCATTCTTGACCTACCAGCCATAGAATCATATGATAAATCACAGACAAATGCAATTAAGAATTTTCACTGTTCTTTGCTGTATGTTTGTGATTTTTTTTTCAGCACTATAGTCAGAATAATTAAAGACTAGAAATGCAAACTAGCCTAGCTGGCATATAGGTTATATCAGCAAATTTTTTTGTACAGATTGATATTTAAGTGGTTTATATATTATTCTATTTCAGCTGCCACAGCAGGAGTTACAATAGCATTGAGTGTTATTTTTGTTCTGCTAGTACTGATAGCACTGGTCGTAGTCATGTGGTACTTGTGGAAGCGTAACAAAAGAAAGACCGGAAGGTACAATGTATGTCGTAGACTTTTCTTTTGCTTGACTTTTCCTAACCATCTTACTTTTTGATATTTTGAGTTAAATTGAGAATAAGAATTCAAGATATGTGAATGATCTGGAGTGAATGCTTGTATTATGTTACTTCAGCTGTTGTCAAAATCTGACAGTATACTCGTGCACCTCTCTCTGATGATTGATCTTACAAAATTGAAATTTCTGCGCTTTTTATTAAAATCAGTTGATAAATTTCATAGAGGGTCTGCAAAGTTGGACATATAGTAATGGAAGCGTCCGTCTGTACAAGGTTAACATAAACTGGCAAGTTGGATTTATCTTATATTCTACTGTACCAATGGCTTCATACATGACACATACAAAGTACATGATCTTTGCAAGTTACATAACTATGGCTTCCTTTTTAGCTCACCTGTCACAAAGTGACAGGGTGAGCTTTTGTGATCGCTTTTCGTCTGGCGTCCGTCTCTCGTCCGTCGTCCGTCCGTAAACTTTTGCTTTAAATGACATCTCCTCATCAACCACTGAGCCAATTTCATCCAAACTTCACAGGAATGTTCCTTTGGTGGTCACCTTTAAAAATTGTTCAAAGAATTTAATTCCATGCAGAACTCTGGTTGCCATGGCAACCAAAAGAAAAATCTTTATATATCTTCTTTAAAACAACCCTAAGACCTAGAGCTTAGATATTTGGCATGTAACATCTTCTAGTGAGTGTCTACCAACTTTGTTCAAATAAAAGCCCTGGGGTCAAAATTGGCCCCGCCCCAGGGGGTCATTGATTTTCCCTATATGCATATAGTAAAAACTTAAAAAATCTTCTTTTAAAGAACCCAAAGAGCTAGAGCTAAGTTATTTGGCATGAAACATCTTCTAGTGAGTGTCTACCAAGTTTGTTCAAATAAAAGCCCTGGGGTCAAAATTGGCCCCGCCCCAGGGGGTCATAGATTTTCCCTAAATGCATATAGTAAAAACTTAAAAAATCTTCTTTTAAAGAACCCAAAGAGCTAGAGCTAAGATATTTGACATGAATCATCTTCTAGTGAGTGTCTACCAAGTTTGTTCAAATAAAAGCCCTAGGGTCAAAATTGCCCCCGCCCCAGGGGGTCATTGATTTTCCCTATATGCATATAGTAAAAACTTAAAAAATCTTCTTTTAAAGAACCCAAAGAGCTAGAGCTAAGATATTTAGCATGAAACATGTTCTAATGGGTGTCTACCAAGTTTGTTCAAATAAAAGCCCTGGGGTCAAAATTGGCCCCGCCCCGGGGGTCATTGATTTTCCTTATATGTGTATGGCAAAAACTTAAAAATCTTCTTTAAAAAAACCCATATAGCTAGAGTTTAGATATTAAGCATAAAACATCTTCTAATCAGTGTCTACAAAATTTGTTCAAATAAAAACCCCGGGGTCAAAATTGGCCCTGCCCCGGGGGTCATTGATTTTCCTTTTTTGTGTATAGCAAAAACTTAAAAATCTTCTTTGAAAAAACCCAAATAGCTAGAGTTTAGATATTAAGCATGAAACATCTTTTAGTAAATATCTACAAAGTTTGTTCAAATAAAAGCCCGGGGGTCAAAACTGGCCCTGCCCCAGGGGTGTCATTGTTTTTAACTATATGTGTATAGTAAAAACTTAAAAAATCTTCTTTTAAAAAACCCAATGAGCTAGAACTTAGATGTTTAGCATGAAACATCTTCTTATGGGTGTCTACCAAGTCTGTTCAAATAAACAAATAAAAGCCCTTGGGTAAAAATTGGCCTGGTGGTGGGGGGGGGGGGCTATATACAGGTGAGCGACCTCAGGGCCATCATGGCCCTCTTGTTTTACAAGTTATTGCCCTTTGAAAATGGATATGGTTAACCTTAGAAGCAATGGTTGGATATATCTTATGTGATAAACTTTTATTGGGTAGTTGAATATTTTTCAACTTCATCAAATAGCAATGACATGCCAACTTACATTTTTCACAAATATCAAAGGCCATGAGTGTCAAGTTACATAACTGTGTTTATATTTTAATTTTTGGGACAATTTTTATGTCATAACTGAGTAAATGGGTAAACCGAGGGCATGTGTGCTTACTAAACAAGTCCTTGTTTTACTTTGAAGTAATTTTCTATATTTGAAATTAGTGAGAGCAAAGAATGGTAGAATTGTTAAGTCAAAAGAGATCCTGATTGGTGATACACTTGAGACTTCCAAAGAAGAATATAACAATATTAGAATAATGCAACTTAAAACAGAGAACTATTATCAACTAGATTTTGAACAAAAACTAGATTTTGAACAACATCTAGCCCTTGTTAAGTTTTATTTTAAATTTTAAGTATGATTGTTCGTTTTTGGTAGGTACACATTGAAGTGTGGTTGTTTAGTGAGTGGTTGTCTGTTTCAAATACAACCTTTCTGATAAATATGTCTTCTAATTTAATATCGGACACAGAAACAAGCTAATTTATGTCCAACTTTGAAAAAGTAAGAGTATATTGGCTCGCATATTAATGTTGGATGCACTGTATTATTACTCCATTAGTCAGAATACCATTTTGTATCTGTTCAGTAATTTGAGTATGATTTGACCACAACCTCTAAATTCCATACATGGTTTTTATATCTTAAAAAGTGTTTAGATTTGAGTCCCTTTTCTTAAAAAAGGGGAAAAAAAGGCTTAAAAGTACCTGAATTTGATAACTATTTTGAAATGTGCCTGAAAATTGCTTAAATTCGCTGAAAATATGCTAAATAATGATTGAGTGAAAGTTAACAAAAAAGCAATCCAATTTAATACCAAAATCAATGAAATGTTTGCTCAATGGTAACAGTAAGGAGACAAATTGCAGTTGATTCAAAACTAGTTTGGGTACGAATATACTGTAGTTGTTCTTCTATTAAAAAAAACATGCTTAAAAAGTGTGTGAATTTTGGCATTAGATGTTTGTATGAACCTTGTCATAGCATGATTGCCTAGAAGACCTTTAATTAATGTTTTCTGGTGAGATTGTAGAACAAGTAAATGACATAGTGACTGTGGCAAGTGACTATGCCAGTAACATGTCTTATTGTAAACAAGCAGCAGTTTATTAAATGTATGCAATTATCAAACAATTACCAAACTTAATTCTCATTAGGAATTGCTGATACAAAGATTTCTACCCGCTGACACAATAATTTTACAGAAGAAGATTTATAAAAATATCGTTAGTCTTTTGAGGGGCTAAGACACGAAATGGCAGAAATCAGCCACCATTACAACTATTCAGTCTTTAAATGAAGCAGTGGTATAGAGGGACTGCAGTCTGGCAGTGAAACATACTATTAATGTTATAATGACCATGTAATATTAGATGTGTTACATGTATCAGAAAGGATACTTTGAAACAGACTTTAGTATTAACTTTAACCTTCATGCTTCTTACCAATCACATGGTTTTGAAAGTTGTTTTTAGCTTAACTATTCTCAGAATAATCAAGCTAATGCAGTCACCCATTTGTTGGCATCGGGGTCCCTGTGGTTAAGTTTTTGCGTGTAAGCAAGTATCTCCATAACAACTGATGGGAATGAATTGAAATTTCACACGTTTGATCTCTGTGATTATTTAACATGATTGGCACAAGTCCCATAACTCTGATTTGCTTTTTTGCATATTTATGCTCCTTTTTCGACTTGTTTAAGATTTTGCTTGAAAGCTGGTATCTCCATAACTACTGAAGGGATTGGATTGAAATTTCACACACTTGTTCTCAATGATTATCTTACATGATTGGCTCAAGTCCCATAACTCTGATTGCTTTTTTGCATATTTATGCCCCTTTTTCGACTTAGAAATTCTTGGTTAAGTTATTATTCTTTTCTTTGAATTCCTAATCAGTTACAAATTATTTATCATTTAATGATTAACCTGTCATTGCTCTGTCTTTGCCCTGCCCTGTTTTTGTTTGGGTTCCGCCTTGGCTCCTTGCCACTGGTTCTTGTTGCTGGGTCATATGGGGGTTGCGTTCATTGAACGCCGCCTTTCCTTGTTGATCTTGTTTATCATATTTTGTGTGTAAGCTGGTATCTCTATAACTACTGAAGGGAATGGATTGAAACTTCACACACTTGTTCTCTGTGATTATCTAACATGATTGGCACAAGTCCCACTTGATTTGCTTTTTTGCATAATTATGCCCCATTTTTGGCTTAGAAATTCTTGGTAAAGGTTTTCCTTTGTTAGCTGGTATGGCCATAACTACTGAAGGGTTTGTGCCTTTTGGGGGACAATTTTATGCATTCATAATAATAAAGCAGTGATTTACTCGCTAAAACATCTTAATAACAAGCATTTGTACCTTTTCTGACAAAACAAGCCTTTGTACCTTTTTGAACAATTTTATTATTCATATAGGTAAGCATTATTATACTCAATGAAACAACCTTGTAACAACTTTTTCGAATAGTCGAGCGTTACTGTCCTCCGACAGTTCTTGATCATATTTTTTGTTTTGTTTCATATTTTCTATTTCAAAATAAGAATTTATGTAAAAAGAAATGTATATTTATATATACTTTATATATATTTGATATAATATTAATTACAAACAGCATGTGCATGAATATTAAATATAAATATGAATATTAAGTATAATTTTGTTATTGACAGTGGCATGCGGGCTAGTGTTTTAAACTTTTTAAACAATTATAAAATAATTAATACAATAATAATAATATAGTGATAAAGGTTAAAGGGTACTTCTATGAGATGTTAACATCTTGGTGCTATTTTTCTGAATGCTGCATAGAATGGATTTTAATGGATTTCAGAATTAATAGTATTTGAATTATTTCATTTTACAATTGCTTAGTAGTGTGATTTATTTGTTAGATTTTTTTCATCATTTTCAACAAGAGTTGTTCTTTCTTCCATTTTAACATCTGACTTTGTATGCTAACGAAAGATCAGCTTTTCACATTATGTATATAGAGCATCACCCTTTGTTTTCCCAATTTAATCAGATTTTAATACTGACTGCTTTATATACACTGCCACTGGTTGGATTCTGTCTTGTTACAGACATGAAAATTTAAAGCTTATTTTATTATTTAAAAAAAAAAATTAATTAATTTGTATCTTGTGAGCACACATAATTTTATTGGCATTTGTAGTGAATTCATATAGACTTGGATATTAATACACAAAAGTCATATATACACAAAATGAGAGAAATATTTAATTATGATTTTGTTGTGTTTTTATATGAGAAAAATATCTGTAAAAGAAATTACATATTCCAGAAAAAATAAGTACAATATATACAATCATTATAGTAATTCAGGAAACCACAAAAATGTTTATAAATTATATGTAATTTACAAATTTACTTAAATAATATACAATGGTTGTTATATAATATGTAGAGATATATTGAGATATTTGGTGATTTTTGTAGTTGTAAGCATGATTATGTAAGTACATGTAGGTTCTATGTTCACATGTTTTATACCACAGTTTGTTGTGATCCTTGACTTGCCTCCCAACCTTTCATTTTATCTATGTAATTATGATGCTTATAGTGTTATATTAATAATTATTTTCAGTTTTGCATTTTTTTTACAACCCACCTATTTGATGTTATGATTTTTTTTGTACATTGCACAGTTTTATTTGTTTGTAAAGCATGGATGCTATATATAAAGTACCAGGTCCCCAGTTGAATTGTTTTAGATCAAGTGATATCTTATATAATAGATGAAGCTTTATTTATCAACTTCCTTGATCTTTACAGTGAAAGACTTTGTTGATTAGAGTACCATTAGGAAGTATTTGTAACAAAGTACAATACTAACAAAAGCTACAGGGACTAGCTCAAAAAAAAAAGCAAGCTACAAACTAGCTCATTAAGTACAAGTAGAGATATTGATGCTAAAGCATCAAGTCGCTGGATAGAAAATGACTGTATTATCATAAATATATAAAAAAATCAGTTTAATTAATGGTTCAGGTATAAAGAAAAGAGGTACAATTTATGTTGAGTAACTGTTTATTCACAATAAAACATCATATATGAAGCAAACTTGCTTAGCAATATTGTTAAGGAACTGCTATGATTATTAAGCAAGTATTTCGTACGTTAGTTTACGTAACTTATTATGATTTATGCTAAAGATTTTATTGATAGTATAGATCTCGATATTAAATTAATTAATATGTGGTAAGTATAGGACGAAGTTGTGACCTAGTAGGCCAAATTCGAATCTTTGAAAATCCCTTTTGCAGTTTTCATGAAACTATTTTTTTGCGCTATCGAAAAAAATAAGCTATTTAGTTGAAATCAATATTCCTGTTGTTACATACGATATATAGTTAACGTTTAATTGCCTTTCAGTTCGATAAAATATTAACAAAAAGATAGTTTATTAGTTTTCATTATTATGTGTCGTACCGTTTTGGTAACCTGCGCGACGGAAATCGACGGAATATAACGAAGACGACGATTACCACTATTTATTTCAATAAATGTGCCTCTTTAGCATAAATCTATTTTGTGATGTTCAACCTAAACTAAACTATTGAACATTGACAGAAAGGGCAAAATTTAACCCTTTACCAACATAAAATGAAAAGGTTTTGAAAATTTATTTAATTCTTTAATGTACTAATCCTTTCTAATGATATAAAATATGAAACTGATTAATGAAAGATAACTTTGTAATTATTTATACATTTGCATCTAATTAGCCCCCATACCGTTTTCCAACTAGTATGTCTTATCAGCAATCTGTTACTATTAATAGATTCTATAACACTAACATACAACGTGTAGTCACGTGATTCTTACAATAGAACAGGGAGAATCTGTTTATAATTAGATAAAATAATGAAATATAATAGGTGTCATAAGATATAAAACAACCAGATAATTTAAATGTGTCATTTTAAATATCATTCATGATTTATCAATCATAAAATAGCAACGCTTGACACTTAGAAAAAAGTAAAAGTATCCCTACATTCAATGACTGGTCCATAGGGATACGTTATTAATTCATTTTATGAAAATTGTAATGTTGCTTTTTAAGATGTCAATATTTGTATATTTCATTTCATTTAGCAACGTTAATTTATTTTTGAATTTTTAAGATTCTGAAAAATAATTGTGGTCCTTAATTGTTCAGTAATTGATAATGATTTGCTTTTATTTTCAGATTTTAAGGCCTTCTCCTACCATAGATACAATATTAAACTGTTACAAATATAGTCGCCGGTTTCTACCGGCGACTAATTAATGACATGCCTAGGTCACCAGTAACATGTAGAATTGTGGTTATGATATAATGGTTAAAATATAATATTTCTGGCTCTAATTATTGAAATTGTTTGAATTAACAATGCTGGTTCACTCAAAGACCACTATAA
Source organism: Ruditapes philippinarum (assembly GCF_026571515.1). Lineage (NCBI taxonomy): Eukaryota > Metazoa > Mollusca > Bivalvia > Venerida > Veneridae > Ruditapes > Ruditapes philippinarum. The sequence continues at coordinate 51,043 of NW_026858070.1, forward strand.
AAGTTAAGCATTTTATAGGATTGAAAATATTATTAGAAAAAACAATAAGCTAATAATAATTAATGCCCCTGTTAAAGGTCATGTGAGAGAATACAGGTTACAATTTTTTTTCAAATACATCAACATTATACAACTACATGTTGACTGAAAATTTTCTTGTTAAAAAGTTTGTAATGTCTAAGAATTAATCAATAGATATTTTACATACTGTGCAACAAACTCTTTGAAGGAAAAAAAAAGAATGGAAATTCAATTTCCTTGTAACTGATTTTAATTACTACTGCAAAAATCATATTCGTTTTTACCAGCAAAAGTAGCTTCTTTAAATTTTATGCAAAATTGTAGTATGCTTAAAATTGTCAGAAATTGTTCTTTTATTTCGGTTTTCTCACAGTTAAAAAAAAATATTCTGGAAAAGAAATTTCTTTTGAAATATATGTCATGCTATGAAAACAGAAAAAAGTATTTCATATTTTAATTGTCAATATTTTAAATTTAATGTGTTAATTTCTGATATAATTGTTGATTTAATTAAACAAAACAAAAGTTTTGATACAATCACAAATATGTTTAAGCATTAATACATTGAAGTAACTATGAAAAATAGAATATAGTGACTTAAAAAAAACAAATCTTTAAAAAACTTATGTATTGTAATAAATGAAGAAATTTCATGTTTACAAATTAATAAATCAACTGTGATTTTGCATTTCAGTATCAACTCTCTACCTATGGAAAAATACACCAATACAAATTATCTAGACAACAAAGCGCGGGCCAACCATTCTTGGAATCAATCACTGAGTCAACTAACTACTGATTCAACATGTAAAGGTAATCACTATGGGTCACTTCCACCAGAGAATGGAGCTGCGCAGTATGTACAAGGATCAAACAGAACATCTGATGAAGTACAGCCGGAATCGCCAAGAGAATTTGATAAAATGAATAAAAGTGTGTTATCAGAAGATAAGTTAGCATATGATAATGAAAATTTTGACAAGGATGGAGAAGAAAGTCCTGGGGCTAACAGTCAGACACCATTGTTTGACATGATTGATGGGTCAGGATTACCTAATGTGGTGCCAAGTATTGAAAGATCTTCTTTAAATAAAATAAACGAAACAGATCAGAAACATAAAACTGGAGAGAAATTACCTCCTGTAGATATGTCTATTCGGACAAGTAAATCTTCAAATGATGGAATCAGATCACCGAAGAAGAAAAAGCCGATATATTTACAAAGAAAATCAGCTCCGGTTAAAGGAATAGAGGATATATCGCAGGACATGGCGGGATATAGGAAAAGCGTGTAATAGTTATGTAATAGTTATTTACTTAATTTGCAATTAGTTAGTTTTCTAGTCAAATTTATTTTATGATTATAAATTGACCAATCACAATCTGGCTGGGGATTTTCACACTGTTATGTTTACAAAATTGAGATCTATAAAATTACAGAAATGGCATTTCAGAATTATTCTGAAAAATGTTCTTTTAGTAATTTACTAAAATTTTACATAACATTTTGATTAGTAATGACTACTGCATTTATTATGTTTACATTATTTTTAATGTACCGGTAATATAAAATGATACACAGATATTTTCATGTAGATTCAGGGAACTGGTATGTTTCTCTGCCATCTACTAGGGAAATTGAAAAAAGTGAAAATTTCTTCTAGATCATATTTATGAAATAAGGTATGATACACATGTATATAATACATGTATTTTGTACATAATGTCAGACTACAGCATACGTATATACACATATCATATCTTTAATTCCATTAATAGCTTTCAAAGAACCTCTCTAAACATCACTATTAGTGTTATGTATTGTGTGGTTTTGTAAAGCTTTTTCCAAGATAAGTTTCTGAATATATTATCCTATGATACTGTACATACTATTGTTCATTGTTCTGTTTGAAGAGGCTTCTTGAGTACTTCAATACTGAAAGTGAATCTGTTACTTATTGTAAGTGTTCTGCCATTACATCTGTTATATGTTTCAATGGTGCTAAATTGTAATTGTTAGTGTTTAGTATAGTAGTAGGTGGCAGATGGTTATACTGGTTAAAGTCAAGTTGTATGATTTTTGTTTAAATAACAATTTAAGATGGGGGGAGAAATGGTGGCCTCTTTGTTACAATGATTACATTTAACCCTTAACCTGCTGTAATTCTTTAATGGACTTGTCCAGTTTCTATTTTGGTAACTGTCCATTATCAATTTAAGGGATAACAGGTTGAAAATCTGGCCTGTTTTTATACAGGCGTCAAAAGCTTATCACTTTAAGTTGCAACAAGATCAGAGTTTAGGGTTTGTTGTTTGGATTTCACAAATGTTCACGATCCTGTTTTCTTGTAATGGCATGAAGATTGTGTAAGTCAAGGAAACTGTTTTAAGAGTGAATTCATGTAGTTCAATAGCTTCGGTTTAAAACAATTTTGAAGAAATTAGTAATAACTATACATGTATGCCATCTATTGTTTGAATAATAATATTATTTAAACTTAGTTAATATTTTTCCTGGTTTTAAAATCACAATAACTTGAATGTGGAGTTGAAGATTTAACCCAGGCCTAAAGTGATACGTACTTGAATTATTCTTTTGTCATGTTGAAATAAATTAATATTTGTTGGCATGTGCCAATTAATTGAATATAGTCATTAGCCCTTACCATGCTTGATATATAGAATGGACTTGTCTCACTTACTATGAGGATCAAACCATTTATAATGTTGGGGCAAGATATGTACTGATGTTGGTCTGCACTGGTAGAACGGGTTCCAGGAGTTTTAAGTATTATGGTATTATATATGTTAATAGTCCATTGATGTATATTGGTACCCATCTTATTCTGAAATCCAGCTTTATTATACCCCCAAAAACGAAGTTTGGGGGGGTATATAGGAGTCACCCGGTGGTCGGTCGGTCGGGCGGTCGGTCGGTCGGTCCAGACGTCCGTTGCATTTTCCTTGTCCGGACCATAACTTGAAGACTAATGGTTGGAATTCAATATACCTACATACAATGGTCAAGCACATTGAGAGGAAGTGCAGTGCACAAGAACCATAACTCTATCTTGACTAATTACAGAGTTATTGCCCTTTGTTACTTTCCTTGTCCGGGGCATAACTTGAAAAACTACTGGTTGGAATTCAAAACAACTTCATACAATTGTCAAACACAATAAGGGGAAGTGCAGTGCACAAGAACCATAACTCTATCTAAAGTAATTACAGAGTTATTGCCCTTTGTTACTTTTCCATTGCTTTCTTTTGTCCGGACCATAACTTGAAGACTAATGGTTGGAATTCAATATAACTACGCACATTGAGAGGAAGTGCAGTGCACAAGAACCATAACTCTATCTTGACTAAATACAGAGTTACTGCCCTTTGTTACTTTTCCTTGTCCGGGGCATAACTTGAACACTACTGGTTGGAATTCAAAACAACTTCATACAATTGTCAAACCCCACAATAAGGGGAAGTGCAGTGCATAAGAACCATAACTCTTTCTAAAGTAATTACAGAGTTATTGCCCTTTGTTACTTTTCCATTGCTTTCTTTTGTCCGGAGTATAACTTGAAGACTAATGGTTGGAATTCATTATAACTTCATACAATTGTCAAGCACATTGAGAGGAAGTGCAGTGCACAAGAACCATAACTCCATCTTTGACTAATTACAGAGTTACTGCCCTTTGTTACTTTTCCATGCTTTTTTTTGTCCGGAGCATAACTTTGAAGACTAATGGTTGGAATTCAATATAACTTCATACAATGGTCAAGCACATTGAGAGGAAGTGCAGTGCACAAGAACCATAACTCCATCTTGACAAATTACAGGAGTTATTGCCCTTTGTTACTTTTCCTTGTCCAGAGCATAACTTGAAAACTACTGTTTGGAATTCAATACAACTTCATACAGTTGTCAAGGACATTAAAAGGAAGTGCAGTGCATAAGAGACATAACTCCATTTTGACAAAATACAGAGTTACTGCCCTTTGATACTTTTCCGTGTCTGGAGCATAACTTAAAACGTACTGGTTGAAATTCAAAACAACTTCATACAATGGTCAAGCACAAAAAGAGGAAGTGCAGTGCACAAGAACTCTAACTCCATCTTCAGTATTTATAGAGTTATTGCCCTTTGTTCCTTTTCTTTGTCTTTCTGGACTTATTACAGAGTAATTCAATAAAACTTCATCAATGGCCAGCCACATTGAAAGGAAATGCAATATACAAGAACCACAACTATCTTTAATTGCCCACAACCATTATAAACTCTATATTTCAATTCTTTTACAAGATATTCTTTTACTAGTAACATCCTCATTTCCGAAGCAGTCTTGTGGGGGTATTAATCACATTTAGTGATAGTTCTAGTTTTTTTTTAATAGAAGGTCAAATGTTACATTGACTATTTACTTTTCTATAAAAAAAATGTATGATTATGATTAAGAATACAACATGTAACACTAATTCATATATGTACATTCTGTATATTAAATGTAACTTATTGGTGCATATATGTTGTTGAAAGTGCTATGATACTTCATTCAGCTGTTTACAGACTTTAACATTTCTCTTGCTGTTGAAATTGTAAGTTAGCCCAGCATAAAGTTTTGAACTTTTCATTGTGAAGTTTAGGAGGTTTTAAGATAAAAATGATAAAAGGAATCACTAACTAATGTCTGGTTTTAGAATCACTAACTAATGTCTGGTTTTACTACATGTTTTTCATTGCTTGCTATGGATTATTCTGCTAGCTTAAGTTTATACTGGTGAAAGGAAGTTATTGGATTCTAATACATATACCAATAAAAGATGACCTATTGTTATTGATTTGCAGGAAGAATTTAAGGAAAGTCTGGGTTTTGAAGAAAACAAACTGATAATAGGTGACCTTTTCCGTAATGATTTGTAATGATAGAATCTAATGCAATTATTGCACAATCTATTTTCTAATATGTAAATAGTTACCATGTTTTAATGTTTGTGTTGCCTGTTCTAAGAAGTCCAAATTAAATGTGATATTTCCTGTTCAACATTCCGGCCTCTTATATCTTGTTGTATTTACATCATAAATTGTTGTAATCTATAATAAGCATCCTTGTTTTTACTAATATTTACCGAGTGAAAGTTAAGATAACACAAAATTTTGTTTTTGTCTTACTGTCTGAAGACCTTTATCATAGGAAATGACATTTATTTGATTGTTGATGATATTCATAAATGATCATTTCATATCTGTTTTCATTGTTGCCAGTTATTATTGTTTATTGTTTACATTCATGCATTTATTGAATAATGTTTTATTAAGTTAAAGGCACATTATGCCTCAGAAATCCATATTTTTGTAATTCTTTAGAAATGTCAAACTTGTGTTTAAAAATGTTTAATAATGGATTCAGAGCATATTAGATGTTTAACTGCAAAAGAAAAGTTGTGCTGAATGTGCAGTAATGTGTCCTAAATGTAGTAAAATGTAAACAAAGTAGTGTTTTAACTTCCATACAAAATACTAATTCACTATGATTTATCCATTGCCAACAGGCCAATTGGAGGCTGTAACAGGATACCAAAAATAAGAAAGTTTTGAGAAATAAAATGATAGTATTTCTGAGGCATAATGATTGTGTAAATGATATTCATTAGTTTAATATTACAATCGTTACTGTATTTTATATCTCTACTATGTCACAATGATTATATAAATACCATATGATTCTGAGGGTGATATAGTACATAAAGTTTACCCTAGAAATATGATGTTTACTGAAGTGTTAGCCAAAGTATTACCCTCAGACAGATCTAATATTTACATTATTGAATCAAACTTGTGTAGGATATTTAAAACTGTTTTGAATGTAATAAGGAGTGAACATTAGCTGCAGTATTTTCATAATTGGTATGAACACAAGTGAAAATATACAGCTGATGTTCACAGGTGAAATATCATTTAATCTTACAAACAAAACAAACTGAAATTTCTATTTATTTCATGCTTTCTAGTGGTTGACTGATTTATGCCACATAACTTTATATATTTTCTACATGATGGCACAGCTAGATCAGGACTTCACGAAGTTCATATTGAAAAATTTTGTAAAATTTCTCGAATAAAAAATGTATTTAATAATAATGATATTAAAACTCTGTAAATTATTTATCTTACAATTTATAATGCTGAAAGTAGTTTACTTTACCGGATTCTGAAAATTGTTTAATTTATGCAGACCTGTAATATCCCCAAAATCTATTTTTAGATGCATGCCTAAGACGGTCTATTTTAAGACCCATGTGAGATCGCACTAATGTGGTAATATCCCAAGATAATATTTTTGATTGTTCCATGATGTATATATGGCAATTTAAACAGACAGTCCTGTGAGGTATAATAAAATTTAAGCACACACAGTGTTATCTCTGTTTTTGTTTGAAAGTAGGAATTCTCTGTGACACTGTACATGTTTATACCTTTTCACTCAGTTAAGGAAAGAAAAATTTCACCAAAAAATTGTAAACACAGAAAATTTTAAGCTGAAAATTTTAAGCACAGATTACTTCCATGACAATGTTGGCCTGATGCTATCGATGTTATGTGAACTTTGAAAGTTATGAGATACATGTACGAAACTATGGAACTTTAGTTTCCAGGCCACAACAATGACAAAGTCATGCAATGCTATCATATACATAGCATATTGTAGATATTCAAAATCCATGTCTGTTCATGTAATCAATATATTCACATCATGACATGATAAAAGGGCATACATAGTGCAATAAATATATATTTTAATGTATGTATAAAATGTACATTCATAATTTAATCAATTATAATGTACTTTGTCTCAAGAACAATAATGACTCACTATTGGCATTGACAGTTGGAAAATTTTCATTTTTAAGTCTTATTTATATTTAAGTTACAAAGATATTTTTGTACACTAATGAACAAAACTTTATAGAATTGTGTTTAAAAAAAGATCAAACCTGATTATAAACTTCATTAAATTATTCAGGAATTTGCTTATGTACTAACATGTTTTAATACACATATAGATGTGGGCAGGATATTTGATATGATTATTAGATATTTTTTAAATTTTTTTTATTTATTTCATTTATTTTGTTTGCTTAAAGTTAAATGTTTTCACTTCAAACAGTTGTATTGTTGGAATTTTTTTTATAATACAAACATGTGTATAAGATGTACAATTTTAGTCAATCAAATATTTTCCCCATTGTTTCACAAAATCAATTCAAAGAATGACTAAATATTCTTGTTTTTGCAACAATCCTTTTTTAGCATAGATATATCTGTAACTTAACATCAAAAGGTTACTGGTGAGAATAAGTAGGAAATTTTGAAGAATTGTATAATAATCTTTAGTATATGTACATAAACAGCTACTAATTGAGCATTCAGATAGTAATAACTATATGAAGTGCCATATTATTTCATTTGTGTATGTATTATTGTCTCATTGAAAATACTTTTAAAAGTGATGATAAATCATTTTTGTTTAGTTATTTTTTACATCCTGTATCTTGATCGTGTTAAAATATAGTACACGTCTGTGGCTAAGTGGTTAAGGTTGTTGGCCCCTCACTGTTGCGGGTCCAAATCTCAATCTTTCATGTGATAAAAGCTATCCAGCAAGATTACTGAACATCAGAGGTTCTACTCAGGTGCCTGTTTGTGCCTGAAATAATGCAAGGAGAGGCACCGGAGGTCTTCCTTCACCAGTAAAGCAGGAAAGTCGCCATATGACCTATACTGTGTTGGAAGAATATAGTACAGTGTGCTTCATATCCTGATAATGATTATAAGCAGTGTACTCTTGTTTACAGTTGAACAATTCCTACATTTGAAGATAATTGGAACAACTGAAAATGTGTGTGGCAGATAGGCCTTATCAAAGTACTTTGAAATTCCTAGGCCAATGTATTTGGAATAGATGGCCAGTTTTATGTTTTGTAAGAACATATTCTAGTAACCTTGACCCCTGAAAAATGGGTGAGACAGGTAGAACACAAATCAAGGTGTATCCACATATAAAGATTCAATGTAAATTGAAGAATGGCCATTAACAAAACCTAATACAAAAAGGTTAACACCAATGCAGAATGGGTCATGACAAAAGCACCCAATGTCTTTCAAAAACAGATGCTAAACACTGATTAAATATATATACTGGCCACATTTTAATCAAGTGAACTGGGGAATTTTAATCAAGTGAACGTGACTTGTAAATTCCCAAGTCTATTAATTGAAATTTCAGTGGGTTTCAAAGTTGATTATCAATTGAAAACAATAGTGGCAAAATCAGTGTATAAACAAATCTACTTTATTTTATCGCAAAAAAAAGTTTAAATTGAAATATATAGGCTCCCAGAAAAGGAACAGTGATTAGAAGTAAGTTATGCTTGTAATCTTGATACAGAGTACACATTAAATTGTTTAGACTTTCAAGACATATTATAGTGATTTAATCTACTGTGTTATTTTGACTTTAACCTGTTCAATTGCCATTTTACTTGGGTGGGGATATCACTCAATCTGACTCAAGTTCGGATCTACTTATTTCTTCCATGTAGATCCGACGACCACCGTGTATGTTTCGCCTTCTTTATAATTCAGATTACATGAAAAAAGCTATTTTTAGCCATGCAATCAAACCGGGTTGGGATCAGTTGGGAAATTCATTTAAATTTGTTTGTTTGAAAATAAATGTCCAAGAGCATAGATATCATTGCCAAGTAGACCTCTACAGAACTTGTAAACTATATAACTTGTGCAATTGGAATAAACAATGGGTTTGTCATTTAGGGCCATCAGGACCTTCTTTTTAGAATTGTTGCACTCTTTCTATTAAAAGAAAGAAACGGATCATTAATAGTGTACAAAGGTCACTCATTACAAATGGACCTTGAGGATGGGGAAATTTACTCATTATATTTAGAGATAAACACAACACAATTTCAATTGAAATACTTTTTATCAGTTATCACATGTGAAAGCACAAGCATGAAATAATTCTGTACAACATATTTCTCATTTATTTACCTACAATACATGCATGTTTTAAACACCTTGCAATACCTGTAAATTTCCAAAATAAAGTTACATAGGGTAATCATTATAAAATACTTTGTACAGTTGAATATACAAACAGCATTATCTTTGAAACTGTTTTAAATTGTTTTTCAAGGAACATAGAGAAAGGAAAGATCAAATACTTAACTTATCTATCATTTAACAAAGTATTGTCTGATGTATTGAAAACATACATGTATAGTAAAGTATTGGAGAGTGTTAACTTTTAGTGCAGTTATAATTCACACTACATACAAACTTGCATACAATGTACAAACTTATACAAAATATACATACAAAATAACTGAGAGGTGCGTATCCATAGAAACTTGGATAAAGTAAAGAACAAATCACCTATACTTTGATAATTTGTAGTCAATTAAATCATGATTTATCATCAAATTTAATATTAAAGTACTAAATCATTATGATTTTATGACAGATTTGCCCTGGGTTAAACTTCGAACAATTCATTTTCAGATGTTTCATATTTTGATGTCCATATATTACTCTCTGTAATACAAGACTAGGCTAGATCTGTACTAATGGTATGTATCTTATATTGCCATTAGTGCTGAGATATTTAATTGTTTATACACAAAATCGATTACAAAGTGCAAAATAAACAGTCACTTACAATCATGAAATATTTGACAAATATCACTGCTAACATGTTATTACATTGACAAAAGAATCTAGCCTTTACTTAAAAAAAACATCAAAAAGGCAAAGTACCGATTTTCTAATTGCTTTTAGTATAATTATAATAAATAAGGAAAGTGCTTTATCTATAGCTTTTATTAAAGTTATCTAAATTAAATATAAATCCTAAATGTCAGTGAAATATTGATAAATGCACACATTATCTATTCCTATAAGAAATATATTATGATGTCAATTATTATTTACTTTTTATAAATTCTATACATGCCTTGCAATTACAACAGCAAAATAAAACGACTTGCCACATTCACATTAATGACAGGGTAACTTTATATATTAATATTGAACTGTAAAATGTATGCTTTCACTAGTTATATCAATAAATAATGATAAATGTAATGGTGAAAAAAAGAAACCAAGTTAAAAAGGTATGTTAAATAACTGTTAATATAAACATCAATAAAAAACAAACAAACATTTAGTCTAAAATGAAAATGAATTTACTATTAATTTCTTTTTACACTTTTAAAGACTAACGATTTTTATACAGCATGATTTTTTACGTTTTACCACCTTCATTTTGCAGATACATATAATATATTTTTCTGTCAACACTAACAAGAATATCACCAGACTCTTGTATTAATGTTCTTCTTTCTATCAAAATTAACCATCACAATCATATGTGAGAAAAATGAAAAAAATGTGTGTGACAATTGATATGTGTTTCTCTCTTTTATAACACATAAAATGATCAATGAAGAATGAGTGTATTATTATAGTGATTTTAAGCTATCAAAATAATCTAAATACTTGAGATTAAAAAAAAAACCAAAGACAAGTTACAGTGGTTCATACTGCTATATTGCACATCAAATATTTGAATGTAAGCGAACATCTGGCACAATTCCACTGATATATGGAGCCTAGTATATAGCACAAAAACAAATATCAAAGTACTTATATATCAATGTTAATATTTTAACATCATTTCTGCAATATTTACTGCAGACCATCATAATTCTGTTGTATTCATTCAACAAGCATTCTGTATAACACGACGGTTACACTTTCTTGTCAGATTCTAAATCTTCTATATTTGTACGAGAGGTACATTGATTTCACCTCAGAAAGACACGAGTTGTGAACTTAAAATTATTCTATCCTGCTGTACAACATCAATTAAGATGGAAACCTTTTTCTCTAGTCGCAGCCAACAGTCTCTCACGCAGTATCTCTTCTGATGAATATTCTGGCAGTTTAAGATAATGTACACAAGTGTTAACAGATGGGAAACTCTTGTCGTCGCCATCTACCTTCCTCACGACAGTTAGACGAGGGTGAAGATTGGCAAGGCCCCCTGGTGGCAAGGAGGAACATCCTGTAGTAAATTGCAGGAAAGATTTACGCTCATCCGGACTTAGGTCAACTAATACATTTACCAGGCGCTGGAACACGGCACTGAAAATAAATCAAAACAATATCCTGATAAAATTTAATATCTTAGATAATTAACAAGAAGCTTTGCTATGAATCTAATATTTTACGCATGTCTTTGTCATGTATGAAATTTGTGGTGTTTGAAAATACACAGACCACTCAAAAATATTGTATTTTATTACAAATTATTCAGCTTTCAACAGTTACAAGAATTTTATTTCAAATATAAAAACATAAAGAACAAGATAATTTAATTTGTAAATTTAATATTATTTATTACTCATTTTTTACGGCATTTTTTTCTATTTATGGCACATGTTAAAACCATTTTATTCTTACCTATCTTTTGTATAGCCTAGTTTAGGGTCTGTGTAAGTCAGTATGTCTTCCTTCGTCCAATTAGGGGCTTGTTCACCGCACAATATAGTTCCTAGTTCTGTTGGTGAGAATGAATGCAACTTTTCCATGGGGAAAACTTTATTAAATCCAGCTGGAATGAGAAAATATACATAAATAAATATCGCAATGCTCAATGTTGACAGCATAACTTCATACTATAAATCTAGAAAATTCCCAATTATGCACTATCCAAATAGTAAAAGTTACATAAAACTTCTAAAAATATATCTTGTACTTGGATAAGCTTACAGAATCACTGGTGAAAGTTTATCTTATAACTGATGCAAGTAAGGGCCCTTGATTATTCACATAGAAATAAGGCTGGAAATGTTAGATGATTTTGCTGCTATGTTACTGTCAGAGTTATTTTTATGTTTATAAATTTGTTTCAAGTCAAATACAGAAAATGAGGACTGTATAACAACATTTAATGAAATCAATTTTAACTCAACACAAAAGAATGAATATGTACCAATTAAACAACAAACACTTGGTGGCCTTAAAAATACACAACAATTGTATACATGAATCAGTAGTTTCGTTAATAAGCGGTACTTTATTGTTTATTAGAAAACTGTATGAAAATATTACACTTACCTCTGAATGCATCCATCTGTCTACGTAAGCCAGAATTAAGGCAGAGGTCATAAACTAGATCAGTGTACTCCTCTACATTCTGCAGTGTCACTTCCTGTAAATATGTCAAAATATTCCTAATGTACAACATATCAGAAACAAAACCAGAATTTCATTTGTAACATACATCATTCAAAGTCAATCAATGCTACATTACAACAGGTATTTTCTTAAGAGTAAGAAACCATATTTTATATACATTTTTTTCTATTTTTTTGTCTTACTTTTTTATCAAAAGCTTTTCTGTTTAAAAGAAAGTAACACAATTTTTCTGTTTATTTATCTGCCTATTACTTCTGATTGAAAAAAAAAGTTTAATAAAGTAATAGAATAGAAAATTTTATTGTTTCCCAGGTAAAAAGCTTATTACTTCTTATGGAGAGAAAAACAAAACGTCTCCTATCAGTACAGTTTATTATAAATATTAAACTATCACTAAATATATATAGAATACATAGAGCTATACATACCTCATCTTCACCGTCAGGTTTGAGGTCTATTGCTGTAAATCCATACTTCTTAGATGATGGATTGAACTGGAACGTTAGTCTACAATATAACAATCATATACTTGTACACACTCCCCTTTAACACAATACATGTAAGTTATCAGAATAATCAACCATACGTTTACCTGGTCATGTTTACATCTGACAATTTTTGATACCTGTATGTCTTTCATTAAGTTTTCAATCAAATGTTTTGTTACTACGAACTGTATAATAATGTTTCAATAAAGACTAGATCTAAATGAACATTGTAGAATTTTAGCTTTTTCATATTCCTTAATGCTTCCTAAATAAACAGCTCTCATAAACTTGCTTTACTGTATAAATTGACATCATTACATTATTTCAAGCGCTGTATGAAATTTATAATGTTTGACTTCTCAATATATGGAGATTAACATGTTTAGGAAGTGTGGTAAGATGTCTTACCCTAAATCTTCAAGGAAGACTCCTGCTGATGGAATCCTGGGATCAGGTAGGGCAAGTTCTTGTAGACAAATATTCTTCTTGTCCTCTGACATTGTCTTATCTTTCATTATCCTCTGTTTTTTGGCTGCCAGTTCTCGTAATTGTTTCAGGAATCCTGACCTGTGTGGATCTATAATATCCATGTCGTCCTCACAGAGTATTCCCTCGTACCACGGTGGTACCATCGGATGACGAGGCTTTGGTGGATCGAGAATTAATTCTTTATCAAAGTCTTCTCCAGTAAATATCTCACTACCTTCACTAGTTACAGATTCTGTCATGTTACTGGAGGTCTTTGCTAGAGATAGAGTGTACTGTTGTGTTATATTATGGCCAACTTCACCCATACACATTAACTTTAAGAATGGTACAGACAGGGGCAGGTCTATAAGGCGATTGTCTTGTATACACTTGGCTAATAATATACCTACAAAGTGGAATAAATTTTCTATTCTATCAAGATCAGCACAGTCTTGTGGCCATGGGGCGGGAAACAGGCCCCCTGATCTCTGAATATAGAATCCTCTAGGCTTAACACCTTCACCAATATCAACCTGAAATAGTCAAAATATTTCATGCCAAATTTACGTCTCACTAACAACCTTCAAAGTTTATTGACACTATATAATGAGATATATAATGAGTCCAATACTGCTTCTTCATCATTTATTGTGACTTTCTTCATTCTTAATAACTGTACATTAATCTTACTTTCTCTAATGTACAATTGTTGTATTCTTCATCAAAACAAGAAACAAACATCATTAACTATGTCTAATCTAATTTAATATACATGTACCTAACCATGGAATTTGTGTAATCAAGTATTTGTGTTGGTTTGAATTTGAAATCCGGAGGGTTTTTTATTTCTGACTTGTCAAGATTAAAATTACTAAATTCAGGCAGCCAATGGCATGGAGTGTGATCTGAGTTCTAAGTAATGCAAATTGGCTTAATCTATACTTTTGAAATTGGCCTGCTCTCATTGCCACCAGCACTTAAATTTTCTCACTAAAATTCATTATGATATTACAAAATATGATGGTATATATATTTACATCTCGTTCAATCTCTTCATGGAAGTCATCATCATATAGCCACATGCCAATATTAGTCTTCTGTAACTCTGCGGCTACCAGGGCGTAGAACTCTAGAGTAGGTCCGAGTCCAGTACCTTCCTCTCCATTGAACTCTATCTCCAGTACAGACTTTCTCTGTGCATGGAACTTCAGCATCTGTAATAACAACAAACTTAGTTTATACAAATCCTTGCAGTCTGACTGAATTCTATACTGTTGACTAACATCAAATTTTTATCTTGTTATCCCTAAAACTGCCAATGGGCAGTTCCAAAAATGAAAAATGGTTATGCCTTTTTTTAAAAAATTCAGAGGAAAAGGGCTAAAGTAAAAAAACATTGTAAAACCTTTTTGGTTAAAGGGCGGAAAAATAAAACAATAAAAAATTTAAAAAAAGAAATTTTTATAAATCAATAGTAAAACATTTTTCCCTTAGGGAAAATACTTTTTATTTTTTAAATACCTAAACCCCCTATACTTTAAATCAATGAAACATTTTAAAAGGTGTTTAAAATAAAATTTTTTCCCCAATTTCCCATTCTAAACTCTCCCCCGGGATTTTCTCTTTATGTTTGAGACGTCCTACTCTGTATTCACCACCATCATCTCTACGAGGTACAGGGCCACGATGACGTTCTAAATGCTGATCTCTCTTACCTTGAAGCCACACTATTGCCCTGTTACATGAATAATTAAAACTTATCAGTCAGTAGCATAACTAACAGAAAGCTGTCAGCACAAGTTTAGCAATAATACTTCAAGGACAACTATGAACAAGGTGCAAATTAAAATTTCGCAGCCATTGCTCCGTTACAAAAAATGAAAGAAAAGGTCTGCTGTAACTTAGCTACAAGGAATGATTTGTAAAGAGAATATTAATCATTTAAAGAGAGATCTCCCCTTTCTGGAATTATTTACTGAAATACATCACTTTTTACTTTTATAAAATGTCTAACAGCTGTTATCCTGAAAAACACTACAACTCACAAATACTTAGTCTTAAATATTATATATTAATATATAAGAAAATTTACCTTGAAGTTCCAAAAGCTGTACAAGTAAAGTAGAGCTGCCTAGTTTCAAACGTAAACAACATGGGACACCATTTTGTCATACTCTCACACCAGCTTGGTAATGCATTACTTGCCAGGACAAGAGGATCCTGAAAGTATTGTGAAAGTTTTGTTATTGCACGATCTTATAAAAATCATAATTCTTTATATTCATTTTAAACTTTACATATATTTAACTCTTTTAACAGCATATAACAATATCACTCAATAGTAACAACACAATTTAATTTAAAACTTTTAAATTATACCACCATGTAGTAAAATTACCACTTCCAAACACTAGTTCATGTACTTCAAGTATTTACAATACTCTCAAGTAGTTTCTGCAAGGCAGCTCAGAATCACAGACAATTCTGTCATACAGCCAAATTTCAGTAAAATCTGGGCTAGGACAGACAAGAAATGAAAATGAAATGTCTTACATACAGTTAGACAGACATGAAGATTTCAAATACATTATTATATACCCATGTGAGGGAAAGAGTTTTAAATCAATATTACCATTTGCTATCTAATTGAGTTTACCTTTGTCTGCTGAACCAATTTGTTTGTAGCTTTCTTACTAACAAATTCTTCAACACTCATGTTAAGTGACATATCCATATTGTCTGAAAATATAAATACATTTAACATACAAGTCAGTTTATTATAAGTGACACAAAATCAACATTTTGTAAATATTCAAACAATAATCTAATTATTTTGTGTAATTGACTAGCAATCCTGCAATGCTTTAAATTTGGAGCTGTGCATTTTCATTATAATGGTTTTAGATTCAAGAAGTTAAAACAGTGTAAACTGGTGTCATATACAAAGTCATTACCCTCAATAGCATTAAACAAGGTAAATAGGTATAAAAATATATATTAAAAAAATTTCTGACAACATTAATACAAAAATAATTTGTCATTCCATACAATATATCTTAATCTTATACAGATATTAGCAGTAACATGTTTATCTCTTTGAGGTATTAAACTAGAGTAAATATTGCCTGTCTTTTAAGTAACAGTAAATAATGAATGGAAACAGACATGATTTTAATTATCCCTTGTCATCATTCAACAAAGCTTTATCATTACCGTATTTATTATTGCTAACGCCCTGTTCCATGGAGAGAGCATACAGTCTCTGTAACAATTTGAGGACATGATCTACAGTGCAGGCTATAGGGTCGTTACTTCTTGGTGTTTCCCATTCATTGAGAATCTGTATAGTACCAGTAGATTCCTTCATGTTTAATTCAGACTTTGTCTCACCATCTTTTAATTCTCTATACATTATACTGCAATAAATAATAATATTACTTATAGCTGTTTCTACAATATACTATCTCCAGTAAAAATGTTTAACGAATTTTCTGGGTAAATTAATAACATTTTTAACAATTCAGGGATCATTACTTTGTATTACTTTTGAATGTACTCGTAAATGAGCAATTTCAGCCCTAAGTTACACTGACTCAATATCACAATAATAAACAAAACATCCAAGAATTGAAAAATTCCTCAATGCAGATAATTCATTTCAAACAGTTCATAACTTCAAAATAAAGACTTAACCAGGTGTCACAACAAATATGCATTATAATTGTGATATAGTTACTGACACAGGTCAATTTTAACCTTTACCTTGCTAAATATCTTAAATGGACTTGTCCAGCTTTAAATCTGAACAAAACCAGTCATCATTTTTAGTGAAAATTTCCAAACAAATACTAAATAGCTACATGTAAAACAGTGCTGTCATTGATCAGACAGCACAGATTAGCCAGCTGATTTTGATCTCCACTGGTTGAAAAGGTAAAACCAGGACACTTTGTTGTTGTTCCTTAGATTTACAATGCAATATCGTTCATTAAAACACCCAAGATAAAATACAGGGGGCCAAAAATACATCAAAGTTTGAAAGTAAGAAATATTGTACTTACGTATATGTTGGTTCCCAAATTCTTTTCAGTCTTTCATTTCTATTTCCTGTTGAGCCAGTTACCAGTAATTGTTGAATATATCTAAATATACATGAATTGTCTTCTACTAGAGGCAGATCATCATCTAGAACCTAAAACAGAAAATAATATTTGAAAAAAACTTGTTTATTTTTTTAATAGCATTAAGAGCTATTGGTATGACAGCTTGATCAACTATTTATTTTCAGAGCTTGATAGTAAAACAAGAGCCTGGGTAATGTAGAAGTCAAAAACAGGGACATAATTCAGTCAAAATCCATTTAAGAGTTATGAGTCATAGACAGTGACTCATAATGCTCTCAAATAAGTATATGAAGTTTTAACCCATTCCTTTCAGTAGTTCTGGAGAAACCAACTTGCACTCAAAAACTTAACCAAAGTGTGACCCTGACACTTGGATGAGTACAACAGCTCTCCCTTTTTTTCAAATAGTCGAGCTAAAACTCAATTATAAAATGATAAACTGCAGGTTAAAAGTGATGTTTGGAAGCACTATAAATTGTCCTGTATTTTATTTCAGTGTTATCATATTTATCTTGTGGG
Organism: Ruditapes philippinarum; assembly: GCF_026571515.1. Taxonomy (NCBI): domain Eukaryota; kingdom Metazoa; phylum Mollusca; class Bivalvia; order Venerida; family Veneridae; genus Ruditapes; species Ruditapes philippinarum. The sequence continues at coordinate 68,943 of NW_026858070.1, forward strand.
GGGATAGTAGAGAAGGATGTTGTATTCTCTATCACCTTGTATAAACAGACTTAAACAAATAATCTGTAAATTTTATGGTGTTTTTGTGGCTTTCTGAAGATCACGCCTTTCTAGAATTATTCCAAGTGTCCTATAAGTGAAGTTACATACATTTAGTATGCTATTAAATGAGTAGTTCAGTATATCAAAATAAAATGTACTTTTCAATATATAAAATACAACATACCCCAGGAAGTGACATTGGTGTTTTCAGGTAGAGGACAATTTTCGGCTGCTCAGATTGTTCCTTCTCTTGTTTTACAGCAGTCTCCCCTGACCCTTCAATAAAATATATACATCTTTGAGAAATCATTTCTGAATTTTATTTATTCTTATAAACATAACTAGACCTATCACTGAAGGTGATTAATACCCCCACCAGCAACTTTGATATTTTGAAAAATAAGTAGTCTGAAGAAAAATTTGAACACAAACTATCAACTGTGTACAAAGAAATATTTCAATTAATTGTAATCCCAACTGGGGTCTCCAAATAAGCTTGCTTTTCACATAGTTTGATTACAATATCTCATTCCTAACTCTAGTTATTGTCCGAAAACCATTTTTCTATTTTTAGTAACACTGTAAAGGTGACCTTGACCCTAAGGGATCCAAATGCAATACCAACCCAGGTCTTTATATAAGCTTGCTATACACCAAGTTTGATTACAATATCTCATTCCTAACTCAAGTTATTGTCCGAAAACCATTTTTCTATTTTTAGTATCAGTAACCTTGACCTTGACCCCAAGGAGTCCAAATGCAATACCAACCCAGGTCTTCATATAAGCTTGCTATACACCAAGTTTGATGACAATATCTCATTCCTAACTGTACTTATTGTTCGAAAACCATTTTTCTATTTTTAGTAATGGTGACCTTGACCTTGACCCCAGGGGGTCCAAATGCAATACCAACCCAGGTCTTCATATAAGCTTGCTATACACCAAGTTTGATAACAATATCTCATTCCTAACTCTAGTTATTGTCTGGAAACCATTTTTTCTATTTTTAGTAATGGTGACCTTGACCCCAGGGGGTCCAAATGCAATACCAACCCAGGTCTTCATATAAGCTTGCTATACACCAAGTTTGATAACAACATCTCATTCCTAACTCTAGTTATTGTCCGGAAACCATTTTTTCTATTTTTAGTAATGGTGACCTTGACCTTGACCCAGGGGGTCCAAATGCAATACCAACCCAGGTCTTCATATAAGCTTGCTATACACCAAGTTTGATAACAATATCTCATTCCTAACTCTAGTTATTGTCCGGAAACCATTTTTCTATTTTTAGTAACGGTGACCTTGACCTTGACCCCAGGGGGTCCAAATGCAATACCAACCGGAGTTGCCACATAAGGTTGCTATATACCAAGTTTGATTACAATAGCTCATTCTAAACTCTAGTTATCGTCCGGAAACCATGATGTGGACCGACCGACGGACGGACCGACCGACCGACCAACCGACCGACCGACAAGCTGACTCCTATATACCCCCCCTAAACTTCGTTTGTGGGGGTATAATAATATGTAAAAGCTTGATAAAGTCCTAAAAAAAACTGTAAGGGAAATCATCAACAAGAATCTCGTGTGTGATTCAGCAATGCTCACAGGGTGAAACATGTGAGTATCACATTACAGACGGTTAGACCTACTCATGGGAAATTCCAAACTCATGATTACTTGAAACTTTGCAATATATGTTCAACAAACATTTGGTCAACTTATTGCAGTAACAGGTTTACTCCTATTGAAATTTAACAGTATTTTGCCCGTTACATTTTAAAAGATGACAATTTAAGTTATGTAGTGAAAAATATAAGATAATAAAACAGATAAACCTCTACATAATGTTCTACTCATTTGAGCTAATTTCTTTTATGTGTAAGTTGTAAGGTGGATCATGAATATACTTATAAACATTAATTCATCTAACATCATTTTGTTAAAAATCATTTTCAACATATAGTTATAAGTTAATATATAAACCTGGCTGCGGTATCTCCACATCTTGTGTTTGATTGACATTTGTACGTCCTGGTCGAGGATCAAACGCTGGTATTAGAGCTGAGAACTGTCTCTTCAATACAAACTCATCATCCCATGTCTTCTTTCTTTCTCTACTTAACTCTACATCATCATCCTGCGGATATAAAACTTCTACTATCATGTTTTGAAACATATACTCAAATACAACAAAATATTTTACTATACACATATCTAAAATAACTATTTTGAAAACCACACACAAAAAAAGATCAAAACTGTCAAAACAAACTTTTAAAACATGAATGTTTACACTTTTTTTAGCAACATATATTAATTAAAATTTAAAAACATTTTAAAATGCCAATCTATCAAAATAATGCAAATCTAATATCAAATTTTTCATTGAAAAGGTTTACAGGCAAATCTTCTGCAGGAAAATTTCTGTTAAAAAAACACAGATGTAAATCTTATATTTCCCATGCAATTAACATTCTCCTATAAATTTATGCAATTAACAACTCCAGTAATGATCAATACTCACCACAGTAAGTACATCATCATACATATCATCATCTTCATTTTCATCATCATTTTCATCATCATCATCATCTGGTTCGGGTAATTCATCATCATCTTCGAGGTCAGTGAGGAGCGATGTTGGACGACAAGTCTCCAGAAATTCATTGTCACTCTCACTAGATGTTGATGTCAAACTTCGTGTCAAAGCCTGATTGAAAACATAAACTTGTTCATTTTATTCTTTAATTATTTCTTGTATTTAGTCTTTAGAATTACCCCTAACTATTTTTGTAATGTTAATTTCCCATAGGCCACTGGGAGTTATTGATACTGTTAATGCAAGTGAACCATGTGACTAAGAAATTTGTACAGTTACATAGGTAACACCCCAGGTAACAGTGATATTTTTACTGTTACCCACAAACCCATGTGTTATTTATATATTTTCAAAATATGTCAGTAATTTTCTTTTGTACACTACAGTGACATTGATCAAGAAATATAAAATCTAATTAAGCTACGAACATAAGTATTCTTTCTAGAACAATTTAAATGTGGATACTGCACATCACAAAGTATAATTATATTAAATCATATGTGTTTTCTCCAATATTACCATTAGTTTTAACTTTGACAGAGGCTAACAAATAAGACTATACTCAAAATAGTATGGATATTATTTTGAGCTGAATATGCCATCAGGATATCTCGGTAAGATATACTGGATACAGCCGGATCTTCAAGTTGTTATTTTATTCTTAGTTCACTGATATGACGTAACCATTTTAATGATAAATGAAATGTTTTACACAAATATTTGGACCTGAAATTGAAGCCAGACTCCAAATCATGATTCAAACTTTTCAAATAATGCTTACCTGACTTAATGAAGTCACATTTGCCATTGTCTGTGTTGTTGTCAGAGTGTTTGATGTATTTGTCAGAGATGTTGTCAGATTTGGAAAACTCTGGGCAGCCGACAATAAGGTATCTACAAAAAAATGTTATCAAAATATAAATATTGATATAACATAAAAAGGTTGACTGTATGATGAAGTTTAAACACAAGAAGTAAATCTATTTAACTAGTTAGTAGTATTTTCTTTTGTAGTATTACCTGTGATTAAAAGAAAAATGCTGCAGAAGTCACACTGTAACATTCAAAAAAATTCAATGATTTCACTGTTTACATTAAAAGACCGCTGCTCACATTAAAAGAATACTCTTTACATTTAGAGGACACTCTATATATCACTACATTATAAGGTCACTCTTTACATTATGTAAGGCAAGACTTAACAAATTTTTTAACTGGAGATTAACAAATCCACTGAAACCCTACAATTGAACAATTATCACGCCAAATTCATTTCCATGACAATGACAAATGACACAATTAACGAAAGAAATGTAAATAATTCTATATGTGTCTATCCATATCGTAAGTATTTATATCCTCAAACATATTCACAAAGTTTCGTCTACAAATACATTCAACTTTAAATACGTAAATACTCCTGTACAATTTATTAACATTCAATACTTCCTCTTTCTTGGAAGAAAATTAAGTGAAAATTTATCAAATATGAAGAAATATAGGGGTACATTTCAGTTCTATTTATCAAAAATGATATATTAAACTTCCTTCAACTGAAAGGGAGCAAAAAACTCCCAAAAGAAAAGAAAACATGAAGAAAATAACAAAATCATAGTTGAGTGCTATATTTGTTTAAATGTTTATAGTTTTATTCCATTTGTTATGAATTTACGATTTCGATGATGTATTAAATAAGGAAACAATAAAGTCAGATGATTCAGTAATTTATGTCAATGACTGAGAGTGCATAACTAACATTTTATCATGCAGTGTTTATCACTATCCATCACAATGTCAAGAGTATCAACAATTTTGTGTGATGTTGACTTTCATTTTCAACGTTTAAGTGATTATTAAGTACTATCCTTATTCTCATATTGTTAAATATACTTTGTAGCTGCATGTACATTATATTTTAGATACACATGATTATGTACACATCCACATGATTTCAATAATGTGTGTACATTATCATAGGAGTTACATATACCATTTGATTTTAGTTGTTCTTTCACAAGTGCAGAATTTCTTATTGTGCCCAGGTACGGCCATCTGTTCTCATGTATCGGATATAGCTCTTACGTACTTGAGCTAGAGTTAACAAAGTTTACAGGAATGCTGATCAGCATGATTGTGAAGTTGTGCACCTGAAGTTTTGCTTTTGGACCAATTAAGTTTTGTCAAAGTTAGTGCCCTTGACTAAGTAAAAACTGGCAATTTTCAGTTTGTGTCATGCGTAGCTCAAAAAGTTTTTGACCTAAAGTCAACAAACTTTACAGAAATGTTTGTCAGCATGTCAACTTGTGCACCTGGTGGTTTGCTTGTGGATTTTTTCAGTATTTGTAGAGTTATTGTCCTTGACTTATAAAAATTTGCAATTTTCAACTTGTCTCGCTTTCTCCAAAAATAATGAAACTTTACAAAAATGTAAATCAACATGTGAAGCTGCGCACCTTGGGTTATACATTTGGATTTTTTCCATTTTGTTACAGTTTTTGTCCTTGGCTAAGTGTAAATTTGCAATTTTCAAGTTGCTTCTGTGAAGCTCAAAATTTAACAGTATTTGACCTGGAGTCCTGAATGTTTACAGGAATGTTTGCCAGCATGTTAAGTTATGCACCTGGGGGTTTACTTGTGGATTAATTCAGTATTTGTAGCATTTGTGCCCTTGACTTAGTAAAAGATTTGCAATTTCAAACTTATGTAATGTGTAGCCAAAAATATATTTGATCTAGAGACAGTAGACTGACAAAACAGTGTGGGGGCACTCTTGTCCTATGGACACATTTTTAAGTCCTATGTTGTTTATATTGGTGAATAAAGGATTAGATATGCTATAGTTATCATGTTTGTATCCTCTTTTAAGATAAACAGGCCTTTAATGTGGTTAAAAAAAATATAACTGCCATTCCAAGAGTAAGCTATGTAAGATCATACATATAAACTTATCTGTCTCCTTATATATCTCATATACAACTGTCCTACCTTAGAAGTGCTTAAGAAATAACTTGAAAAATGTTGAAAAATGATGAAGGATGAAATATTGTTGAAACAGAATGATGGATTTTTTAAGATGATATCTATTTTTTACATTGTCAAAGCCTTTTTCTAAGTAAAGCTATGAATTTAAATGAACCTTACTGCACAAACCTGTCCAATCACTGGGAGAGTTAGGTGGTAACAATCTAACCAGATTACTACTCCTCAACATGTTATTGCCAGCATTTCTACGTGCCACGGCAGCAAATGTTTCCAGTAGACTCATAGACTGTTCCATGCTGGCTGGCAGGTTAGGTACACTAACAGACATTGGGTTGGTAGGTGAAGTACGAGTCTGAGCCTCAGTCTTACTGGCATTTACTTGATTTGTCCTCTCTACAACCTTCACCTCAGCTTTAGCTTCAGCTGAAGCACCTGCAATGTAATATATGAAAATACAGTCTAATCTTAAGTTTTGTAGTTTTTTTTTCAACCAAATATATAAATCTCCACAATTTAAACTTTTTTTTTGTATCTATTGTCATATTAGACAATATAATTATCAATTTCAAAATTACCATATGAAATGAATTAATTTCTGACAAATTAATTCAGTATTAAAATGATAAAATACCAGAATTATCAGAACTTATTTCATGCTTTCCAGTGTTTTATTGTAATATAATCAGATGATTATATTCTGATAAACCACTAGTGAAATTTATAAAATATAATTTTCACTGTAGCCGGACTATATCTGAATGCGGATGAAAAGAAAATCAAAACTGAATGGAATAACAGGCAAAAATAAATGCCGTCATGCGTAAATTTTGCTTCTTTCGGAAAAGAAAGTCGATGTCACCATACATTATGCTAAAAATGTAACAAAATTAGAGAAATTTAACAGAACTATATTTCAAATTTGTTGATGTGACGTCATGATGTGATGACGTCACGAAGGAGAATGCGCGACGTTACGCGGCAAAATCAGTAAAAATTACTTAAAATTACTTAAAACGCATGAAATAAAAAGAAAATTTATTTGATTTACATATAAGATTGAATTATATTTCATTCGTGAACACCAGCTATTATATTTTCACTCGTGGCTACGCCACTCGTGAAAATATTGCATCTGGTGTTCACTCAGTGAAATTATATTTCAATCTTACATGCAAAACAAACAAATATCCTCTATATCTATATCACTGACCTTCATTTTTGACCTCCACACCAGCCAGTTCCTGTTCCTGGGCATGTTCTGACTGTGTCACTATGGCACCATCTCCCTGGGCATGTACTAGCACTGTCGGTTCCGAGGGCTGGGAGGGTTCCTCTTGTAAACTATTATTATCAAAGTCAAGTTCATCCTCTACTGTCTGCAATGTGACCTTTACCCCCGAGTCAGAGGTCGCCAGGTTCATCATGCTCTCGGCTAGATTCTCAGCAACCTGGAAAATAAATATCAAACAATGAAACTAGCTGGATTTACCTATCCCTGCTATATATTACAACTATATAAAAAGACTTCTTTTCATTTGAAGTAACAACTTGAATATTTTCGATAGTGACATTCACTTTTAAAAAACATTATTTCAAATCATTTTAACAAAACATCAGTGAAAACCACCGTATCACAACTTCATCAAGGTTATGATGAAGTTGTGATGAAGTTATTACATAATCCTCTAATTATTTAATTGCTACAATGAACTCTCTATTAGCCATGTGAAATGTACATATTCTTATGTTTGTTTATCATAATTCATACATACATATATCTATTTGATTGTGTTCTTAGCTGTCTCATTTCACTAAATCATAAAGAAACTATATATGTGTCACTCAAATGCCGATTACCTAACATTCCACTGTTGTCTATGGACTGACAGTAGGACAGGGAGACAGAAAGACAAAACGGCAAATTGTTATGCTACTTTAAGTATTGGATCATAAACAAGAGCTGTCGGTAGGACAGCAACGCTCGACTATTCTAGTGCTTGATAGTAAAAAATAATGCTTGATACAGTTACCTCCTCCTGTTTACAGGTTGGGGTAATGATGGTGAACAAGTGTGCAAAGTTTCAAAGCCATATGTCAATGGACTTTGAAAATATTTGAACTATTACAAAAACTTTAACGTAAATTCTAAGTCGAAAAAGGGGCATAATTCTGTCAAAATGCTTGATACAGTTACCTCCTCCTGTCTACAGGTTGGGGTCATGATGGTGAACAAGTGTGCAAAGTTTCAAAGCCATATGTCAATGGACTTTGAAAATATTTGAACTATTACAAAAACTTTAACGTAAATTCTAAGTCGAAAAAGGGGCATAATTCTGTCAAAATGCTTGATACAGTTACCTCCTCCTGTCTACAGGTTGGGGTCATGATGGTGAACAAGTGTGCAAAGTTTCAAAGCCATATGTCAATGGACTTTGAAAATATTTGAACTATTACAAAAACTTTAACATAAGTGGTTACGCCGACGCCGACGCGGACGCGGACGCTTGGGTGAGTACAATAGCTCTACTTATTCTTATCGAATAGTCGAGCTAAAAACATGTGCCATGTCAAGGACAGAAACTTTTTAATCTAATATTCATAGACCAATACTGTCATACTGAACTTGACTAGATTGGTGGACTTCTTAAGAAGCCAAATATATTGTTGTTGTATTTCATGAAACATCTAAGGGAGACAACTATAAACTTACAGATTTGACAGTTTGAGTGAGATTATCGGCTGAGGCAGCTTGTTCCGTGGCAGCTACAGACGGTTTATTATCATTTACTTCATTCAGACTTGGTGTAGAACTGCTCTTTCTACTTGTTAATACACTCATCTATAAATACAAGGTTCAAATTCTATCATTATATATATGAAATGATTTAAAATATTAGACTCCCAATTAACTTTATTCATCATTAAAATAAAGTGATTTAAGCTCTTCAAATTTTATTTAGTGATGTACACAATGCTCATTTCAAACAAAAGATTTTACATTGCAAATTCATTTATTTCCACTATAAAATGATTTTTATGGAGAAAATGGTGGACAAATACAGAATTTAAAATGCCAAATGTCTATTGACATAAAAACAAGACAGTAAAATAAGATTTGTGGTATAATATAGGTGACATACTTTTGTTTTATCACCAACAGCCGAGGTAACTTTGACCTTGACCCCACCTACTGCTCCTTGTTCTACTTTAGGAAGGGGTTTCAATCTTTCAGGATCATGTGAGGCTGCTAGTTGTAGATCATATTTGCCCTCAGCTCCCATACGGTACGAGTTGGATCCTCCTGAATCCCAAGTTACATCGATCCAACCTTGAAAATAAAGTACAAATTAATACAAGTACCAGCAAAAATTCCTCGTTTTACATAATTAGTTATTATTTAGCATGTATACAATATAAGTGGTGAAATGAAATACAAATTATCAAATGCATGACAAGTTGTCAAATACAATACTTGTTGTAAATATTGCATTGACTGTCATACGTTGATGTAGAAAAACCATAACTTCATTATCATTTTTACAACTATAAATAATTATCAACACTTCTTATTATACTTACTTACTTCCCTGCTTTGTTAAAAACCTACAAATAATTCACAATTCAAGCAAATTCACAATTCAAGTAGTGAATATTTTACCATTATGAAGTTCTCCAGACACAGTTCCCTCCCCTGGTGGGTTACCATCCTGGTCCCTCCATTTCCAGTCCATGCCTCTAATAACCCGGGCACCAGGTGACATCTGTTTTAATACATGTGTTCTAATATACCTCCTCTGTCTTCTTAATACTGCCTCCGCTTCCTTAGCTGCCTTACCTGTTAACATTACATAACTTATTACATTGATAGGAATGTATAACAACAATGCACAATAGTACCATTTTTTAATATAATCACTCTCGAAATTCTGGAATAAAAACAAATGATGTCAGTAGGACAGCCAACTAGACTATTCTCAGTGATAGTAAAACAAGAGCCTGGATAATTTAGAATTTTCTATTTTCATAACAGGGCATAATTCTGTCCAAATTCATATTAGAATTATGCACCATGGACAGTGAACTCCTCTTAAGTTTTTTTAATAAGTGTGTGAAGTTTCAACAATTCCCTTCAGTAATTTTGGAGATACCAACCTAAGTGTGTCAGCAATGCTTGGACTGGTACAATAGGTCTCTATATTCTTTGAATAGTTGAGCTAATGGGCCAAAAAAATTAAAATATTTCAGAATCTAAATTATAACATTATGATGAGTTTTAAGCATAATTCAAACTCACTCCTTTAGATATTACACTTTTGAAGACCAAATATTATTGGAACTAGCAAGTTTTTTTGTTGTTTTTTTTTCCCAATAATTATTGCATGGAACAAAATGCACATAGCTAATTTTAGAGAAAAAGTTGAAACACATTTATACAATCGTCATCTTACCTAAATCATCACAAACCCCTGTAACAGTGCCGTAAATCTCAAACCCAGATAGAGACAGGTAATGTGTTTGACCACTTGCATTCTTCCCATTCTGTTGAATCCTAATATGACGCCAACCCTGGGTCTCTTCTTTTGGAGGAACAAGAGGCCAAGAGCCTGTTGACCTGTTGGGAAAAACAATATCAAGTTTACACATTCCATCTACAGGTCTTGAGCAAATGAAATTTATCACATTTAAAAATTTAAACTTCAAAATAGCTTTGAAAAATATCAATCATAAATTATATGCAAAAATTTATATAATGTATGAAACAGTCTGGAACTTCAATCTATAAGAAACTTTATCTGTTACCATTTGGGTAATGGAAAGAAAAGCTTAAGATTTAATATTCATTGTAGATCTTATTACATACTTTCCTCACACATCTGATATTTTTAACTTTATATATGTCTGTACTTGTATCTGAATAGATAAACTTGACTTACCCAGGATCACTGAGAGTTGAATCATTTTTATGATCCAACAGCGTCGTCCATGTCTGACCATCTTTAGAAACTTGCAACAACCAATTTCTAAGAGCTGACCTTAAAGACAAAAATTAAAATAATAGTTATTGCATTATTTCAGCCAAATTTTTATCTTGTTCAACTTCAACCCGTAACCTGCTTTATTTCAGTAATGTATCAGTCCATTCAAAGTTCAAGGGATTTCAATATCAAATACAAAAGTTAAGCTGCCACCAGTATAGAGCCGGGTCAGTCTGTATAGATGTGCAGGCTGGCCTGTCTCTATACTGGTGGCAAAGGCTGATCACTTTTGGTTCCAGCAGGTTAGGGGTTAATGTCATTTCCTTAATCTATTTAGTAAATATCTATGTGCAAATAAAAAAGAACTATCATATCAACAAAAAGAAAATAAAATCTATGCTTCTTTAGTTTTTATCATATAAATTAGCAAAATGCTTTATAAATATTATAATATTTCAATAAGCTTTCATTTTATCAATGTTAACCCTACTGATACTGATTCTACTCACTACATTCACTGTGAATGAAGTTTACATAGGAAAGGTATTCCTGTGTGACCATGGTTGTCATTCCACATGATCTATAAATATTTTATGAATGAAAGAAATAAGAATCTAGCTTGTTATCAAATTACCTGCCATATCCTCTAGCATGTCTTAGAGTATAATTTGATGGTAGAATCCACACACCTAGATCTATTGCAAACCAGGCTTTCCTGAATAATGAAACACATATAAATAAAATAAAGTAAAATATACCAGATACACATTGTCTGGGGTATAGTGTGAAACCATCTCCTGTCATTATAACTATTTACATTAATTTACAGTAAACTGTGCAATGCTCTGTTAAATGACATTGCACCAATCAACATAAAATTTAACAGGTAACTTCAACAAAATATCTCTAAGATATCAATCTATAAATAAAGCTTTAAGTAAGTGTGACATAAATATTGACAGGAAAAATGACAATTTGGCAACAAAGCTCACTGTAAAAACTTTTGTCACAGCACCATCACAAAATTAAAATTGTAATTATGTTTGCTCCGAAGTTTGCACATATACGACAAAAACTTTAAAAACACTAGAAATGTGTCCATAGGACACTGATGCCCCCACACGCCACTGTTCTGTCAATCTTATGACTCTAGGTCAAATATTTTTTGGACTACATGTGCCACAAGTTGAAAACTAAAAATCAACAAAGGGCCATAATTCTCTTAAATTTGGTCGCAGCAAAAAATCCTTCCTTTACTACGATCTACACATTAAGGTTGTTAATCCCTGGAAGTTTAAGCAAAATCTACCATCCGATTTAAGAGGAGTTGCGTTCACAAAATTTCTACATTGTATAAAGTGAAAAAATCAACAAAGGGCCATAATTCTGTTAAATTTGGTCGCAGCAAAAATTCCTTCCTTTACTGCCATCTACACCTTAAGGTTGTTCATCCCTGTAAGTTTAAGCAAAATCTGCCATCCGGTTTAAGAGGAGTTGCGTTCACAAAATTTCTACTTAGTATAGAGTGAAAAAATCAACAAAGGGCCATAATTCTGTTAAATTTGGTCGCAGCAAAAATTCCTTCCTTTACTAGCATCTACACATTAAGGTTGTTCATCCCTGTAAGTTTAAGCAAAATCTGCCATCCGGTTTAAGAGGAGTTGGGTTCACAAAATTTCTACATAGTATAGAGTGAAAAAATCAACAAAGGGCCATAATTCTGTTAAATTTGGTCACAGCAAAAATTCCTTCCTTTACTGCCATCTACACATTAAGGTTGTTCATCCCTGGAAGTTTAAGCAAAATCTGCCATCCGGTTTAAGAGGAGTTGCATTCACAAAATTTCTACATAGTATATAGTGAAAAAAATCAACAAAGGGCCATAATTCTGTAAAATTTAGTCACAGCGAAAATTCTTTCCTTTACTACCATCTACACATTAAGGTTGTTCATCCCTGTAAGTTTAAGCAAAATCTGCCATCCGGTTTAAGAGGAGTTGCGTTCACAAAAATTTCTATATAGTATCTAGTGAAAAAATCAACAAAGGGCCATAATTCTGTTAAATTTGGTCGCAGCAAAAATTCCTTCCTTTACTACCATCTATACATTAAGGTTGTTCATCCCTGTAAGTTTAAGCAAAATCTGCCATCCGGTTTAAGAGGAGTTGCGTTCACAAGATTTCGGGACGTACGGACGGACTGACGGACGGACTGACAGACGGACGGACGGACAAGTGCAACGCTATATGCTCCCACATTGTGGGGGCATAATAATGAAATCAATACTTTAAAGGTTGCCAAACATGGTAAATACAAAACAGTAAATTGCAAAACTCAAGTTAAAGACGAACCCATTAAAGCTGAACACATTAACAAATACAACTTACTTATCATCATTGGTATGGCAGTTGAGTGCAGCATTTTCTCTACTAAGGATATCCTCTAGTTTACCATATGGTAAATTTCTACCCTCTGATGATGTTACCACAACCAAGTTATACTGTGCTGGATTTATCCATTCTTGTACAGTCCTAATAAAACAATTATGTACATAAATAATATTTCATAAAATTTCATTATATTTCTTAAAACTCAAACTATTGATTAAATGTATTTAGTATTTATTGAACACCTAAAGATATTGTGTTTATGTCTTGATTATTGTCAACATAATATATCAATGAAAAGAGTTCAGGCTGTAAAAATAATATTTTCAGCAATTTTGTGGCCTACTGGCACAAATTTGAACTCTAAATAACAGAATTTCTGTTTAAGTGTTCAATTTGAAATGTTATTGTTTTTCTTTGTTTCAGGACCATTTCTATACAATCAAGCCACATGTCAGACAAGTTTAAAGCAAGTCTGATGCAAGTTTTCACCAAAGCTGTTACGTATCACAGATAAAATAGATTAAAATTTTTATTTAAAGTAAAATAAATTATGTTTTTTTGTTATATGACACAATTAACATATTTACATACACATATAACAAACAAGAAACATAGATAGAACTCAGAACAGATTAGTCTCCCTTACTTTCCATTAGTTCCTATCCAGTAGAGTAGACCGTTCTGGTCAAAGTCTTGTTGATGTGTAAACGTCACTGTCTGACCTTCCTTCAATCTCTTCACAAAGTTAAATGTACCCCTGTCATAATCATGCCATTGCTTAGCAACCTGTGTAATATAACACTTGTTTTGTAAGTAAATTTGATATGGATAATTTAACAATCTTTAGTGTCAACCTCTGTCAGCAGACGACCAAGGCTATCTGTGCTAGCACATCTATATCTTCTGGTCATGTTTGCTATTAAGTCTAAAAATTATTTTGACATTTTCCCTAAAAATTATGAATGGTTTTGTCCAGACTGAAAGGTTGACTAGTTCATTTAAGATGAGGTTTAAAGACAAGATATTATTCTATAAATAAAATAATGACCATTATAAATATATCTCCTATTACATCTGAATTTTCATTAACCAAACATGGCTGTTTAAATAATGAAATGAAGTCAACAAATACAGAAAATATACCATTTTAAGTAAGTATTTCTCCAGGGAACCAACAGTAGTTAAAGGTTCCATTTTCAGGTTACGACCAGATCTGTCAATTAGACTTGTCTCACCTGGTGCACGTTCTAACTGAAATCTTATCTTCCTGGTAAATATCTGAAAATATTCACAAAAATATTACAGTAATAACAGCAGTGTTTACAACATTAACATTTTAACTGACAGGTATAATTATTACAACCTAATGAAAGAGGAAGAAAGTAAATATAAAATATATTTATTTCCTTTTTGGTATACCACCAAGTCAGCTAGTCACAAGTCAATTTTCACACTATACAAAATATATTAATGTAAATCATATATATATCATTAAATTCATTGATACCCTATCTTGTTATGTTTGATAGGTACCATTACTTTTAAGAATCCTTCAGATCTAAGAATTCTACCATAGCAATTGAGTTTGTTTTGTTTGGTTTTACGGCCCACCAGCACAATTTAGGTCATATGGCGTGAAAACAGAAAAGATTATTTAGGCTAACCCCAGGTGTTACAAACTTAAAGAGACACCACAGGTAAAAACCACCACATCTGCTGGAGCTTAGGGATGCATAGACTCCAGTCATTCGAACCCATTAAGTTGCCTTTTACAATCATGCAGGAATAAACGGTGGCTGCAATGCTGATGCCTCAACATTTTAAGGCAACCCTTCAGCTACAAGTGTGTAGCAATTGAGTATGAGAACATACAACTTAAATGTACGCAGTGAATGAATTAAAGTTTAAAAGGAATTCACTGCATTTCACCCTTTCCGTTGATATATTGACATATCTTATTCACATGAAGACCTCCTATAACCTACCTGTAGACCATATCCAGACCCATTCAGATCATAACTATATACAGGTAATTTCTCTATAGATTCAAACACTGCTATCAACTTCCTCACTAGTGACACTGCTGGTGACATTCCCCTGTAATAACAAATAATATGGTTAAAACATTTAAACATGCCCTTATTTTTCCGGGTTTTTTTTTATGTTTTTATGATTTTAACACATTTTTGGTTAAATCTTAGTGGCTGATTAGCCGTACCTGCTTTCCTCAATAACTTACTTGATACTTACTAAGTTACTTATAACTCTGTAAATGTAACTTGACTACGAATCCCAAATGATTTCTGAATCAGCAGTGAGAGACAAATGAGTATTAAACTCAAAGCTAAGATCAATTCTCATAGAGATCGAACCAGGGACCTCTAAATTACTAATCCTATGCTTTCCCAATTGGGCTTAATGGGCAGACTTATTCCAACATAGAAATTAAGTGTAAATCTGTACTTGAATAGCAGATAGACATAAAGAAACACAGTAAATGGTTGCTAAAATCATAAAGATATAATCATCAATTAAAACAAAAATTGAACTATCTTGTTCTGACACCATGTAAATGTATCAATATAATGGCCTGACTTGATACATAACAATGGTGGTAAAGGAATTAGAGCTGTAAGAGTTTAAATTTATATAATCACCCTTCTCTATCTCTGAACACAAGTCTAAATATGTTGATTCTTTCCTTTGTTCTTTTCTGGCTGCCTTTTGTGTTAGGTTCTTCTATATTCTGTAATACAAGAAAATTCAAGTTGAATTAGATACACTTTAATATATACAGACAGGTAAAAGTTCACTGTGTACATGTATAATCCAGCAAACAAAGCTGATACACTGCTCAAGTATTTTATTGAGAAGCCAAATAAACTGGAATGTGAACATATAGCAATAATATTATTATACCATGTATATTCTATTATTTATTTATACCTTTTCTTCTAACTTCTTTTATGTTAAACAGATATAAACAGGTTTCCAGATAGCAAACATAGACAGAACAAATAAAGTGTTAACTAAGTAGCACTCAAAATAATATTATATTTTAACTGTAATTTAATTGATTTTAAAAGTTTGTAGTGTTTTTATTTTTGAGTTTAAAACTTTCTTTTACTTAGTTTTTTGAGTAACAATGTGATTATGCTCATCTGTGCCTCACTGCCCTCACATAAAGCATGGAGAGGTATCTGTATTATTCCTTCACTTAAAAAGGTATAATGTCATTGTAACATTGTAACAAAGTCAGGTATACAGACTTACATTACTAAGTATATTGAGAAGAGTTTGTACAAGTCCACTAGAGTACAGTTCAAAAGCTGATATAGTATGTTCATCCTTCAATAGATCCACCAGCTCCTCGAGGGCATGTCTCATTTCCTCCTGCCAATTTACATGACCATCCGCACTCTGTCAAATATATCATATATATATCATAAATCATTATATGCATGTATTTCATTTAAGAAATAATATATCTCAAACAGTGATTTTATCGCTCAGTAAAATCACTGTTTCGAGTTCAGATGCGAGGAATTATATCACGAGGGCGTAGCCCCAGTGATATAGTGATGCGCATCCAAACGACAAACAGTGATTTTATCAAGCAATAAATTCACTGATTTCGATACATTATTTCGATTCTAACACAACATCAACAAATAAATGCTGCCGTACCTGATATTAACCTAAATTGCGCCTTATTTGTTTCCGTACTCATTTTCAGCGATCACATTTTTAGTGGTTGCGTCATATGTATAATGATTACGTCACATGTCTAAATATAGAATGTCAAACTGTGATTTTATTGCATAATAACACACACTTTCAGTTATTCTATGTTCAATGGGGAAAAATGCAGGTCATGTTAGAATAACATATTATATCTATACATAAAATTATTCTGTAAAGTGGTGAGGGGTTTGAAAACATAAATGCTTATTCTAAAATATCACCAAGAAAAAGTTCTCTTTAGTATTGAAAAAACTGTAATGATATAATTTTACTGGTAGGACTATCACCTAAAGTTACTATTGCCACTCCCTAGTATTGACTTATATATATATTTATAGACTCAAAATAATAAAATATATTTCTATAGTTTGTCAATAACTGAAATAAAGACAAGTTGTTTAGGATGAGAGAAAAATAAATCAGTGTATACCTTGACTTGAGTAATTTGTTTGGCACAGGCTGCCTCTAGTTTTTGAACAATCATCTTCATCTTATATACAATACTGCGAGGTGTTGACTCGGCCGTCTTGAAATACTCATCATAAATCTCTCTAGCTTGACTCTTTACCTGTGGTAACATAATACAAGATTAATAAACAACACATATACTTTATATACTAAATAATATTAATTGTGCGGGGAGTTAAAAAGAAAACCCACATTTTTTAAATTTTTATTTACAAGCTACATTAAACCTATGTTAAATAAGTTTCTCTTTTTTTATAGAAATGTTTAATCTATATTCCTCTATGTTTAACTTTTGGTCTTGAAATTCTGAAGATAAATATCAGAACATATTTTTAAATGAAACTCTATCATTGGTTACTTAACAAAAACCAATCAGACAGAAGAGTATGAGAATAGTTTATAATGTATCACATGTGTGATAGCCCAACCAACAACCCCACCCCCAAACCTGCCCTTTAAGAAGATAAGCATTTACCTTTGATCTGAGAGCATCAATTTTTGACCTGAACTTCCTGCTCTTTTTACCACCCCAGCCTGCTGAGAACTCTGGTCCTAGAGAAGTCTCGGCAGTGAAGGAATGTTTTGTACCACGATTTGATTCAAACACAAACCCTGCCAAATCCTCTTTTAAAATTGTAGCTTGCTGTAAATAAATTATACTCCAATTACATTTGATACATGTAGATGTAGAAAGTCAATTTTAATATATTTATTATATAAAATGGTTCATAAAAATTATATAGTAACAGGAGGATGGAATTCTCAATATGCGCATTCTAAAATGTAGCTTATAAATAATATTTTCGTGATAAGTTTAGAAGTGAGTGCAAGACATTTTTTTAATGTTTATCTAAACTAACAAGATTAAGGGGAAAACTTGAAACTTTGACCTTATCTAATTTCGTTCCAATTCAACAACTGAGAGAAACATTTTAAACATTCTCCACAAAGAACATACATATATCCTGCACTTACATGTTGGCCATCAGAATTCTGTATATGTAACTCTCCTTCCTTCTTACACGTTATGGCCCAGTTTCCCACCAGGATCCTGTTTGCCGACACATGTGACATAATAGGCTGACTAGGTGTACCAAGTTTTATCTGACTTTTAGCACGTTGTAACTTCTCTAGAAACTCTCCTCTATTCTCTGAACTATCTGATCCACCTTCAGGGCTTCCACTAGAGTACATGGTAGCTAGTTTACTGTCTAGAATAAACCTGAACCAGCCGTTACTGCCGTTAGAAAGTTCTAATGCAGCTGCATCGCTCCACAAGTATAGACAGTCTCGACCCCGTACCATACACCAGTCCTTCCAATGGTATGGTTTACCCTGAACAATATCTGAGGCATCTTCTTGTACACTCCCATCCTCATCCTGTAACATATATATACAATTATCAATTAACATCACACAGTTAATAAAATTTATACATGTACTATTTATTAGCCAATACAAAATGTATACATTTCAAACAGTTCACTCTATCAAAATTTGAGAAAAAGTGATCACTCGAAAGCATTACTTACAACAAAATTACATGAAAAATTGTGAATTTTGATTCCGTACATGAGGGATAATGAAAAAGTGCAACATCCCTCACTTAGCAATCACTTGAGCAGTAGTAATATCAGTCACCTTAAGGTCAATCAATGTAAGTATAACTGAGCAATTATCTGTATAGGTCCTCATCAGAATATTATATAGACATTCAGGTCGGCCGGGCTCTATGACATGACATAGGTATATCATTATTACAGTTGAAACAGTTTATATACCTTTTCATTACTTCCAACAGCGCCCTCATCTTCTGGTGGTCCAGCAAGGGAGAGAACCTTGCCAAACAATCCTAACCTAGCAAAGTTGTCCAGGAAGAGTGTTCCCCCTTTTCTCATCACTTCCTGTATGATTTGTAATGCAGTTAGGTGACCATCATCGTCATCCTACAAAACAAATTATTTTCCACATGAAAATATCAAAAGTCAAAGCTTACAATAATGACAAAAATATTACAAATCTGACATTTTCTGTTGGTCACATTTGCAACATATCTCTTTCCAATGCAATTAGGCAATCCCTTTCTAACCTTTACTAAATTCTCTTTTTAGACTACTGAATAGGCTCTTAAACAACCTTAATACTGTCCAAGATCATGTCAAATCAAAGGGTTCACCGTACATGCAAAACTTAAAGTCACCGACCTTTAACATTTGGACATACAGGCTTTAACTTGAGACATGCAGGCTTTTACAACAACATAAAATGGAAATAGTAACTTAATTTTTACCACCTAAATATCTTAATTGGTCTTGCCATCTTTCAATCTAGACAAAACTAATTACTGTATTATCTTAAGGAAAAATTTCAAAATATGTACTGACTAAATAGGGAATAGTGCCAACCATGATCAGACCGCACAAATCTCGGTCTAAACAGGTAGCATGTCTAAACTGGTAGCATGGGTAGAATCTGTTGCTGCAAGCAGGTTAAGGGTTAAACACCATAAAAACAGACAACACTATACCTCATGGTCTAGAACATTAGCTAGGACCTCTGTCAGTGATGTAGCGAAGCTGACCCCTGCTGATGACCCACTTTGATTACACAAGTCCTCTAATAGTGGACCTTCTATATAATGTACCATCTTCTTTAACAGAGATAAACTAGATTTTCTGAAAATGTTAATACAAAATTGTTTATAATAAACTCTAAAAGAGTTAAAAATCTTAATACCAAAACCAAACAGTGATGTAGAAGTGATAATGATTCTATGGTTATTTATGACTTAAATTTACTGATTTAACTTAGCTTTTTATCAATTATTTCAAACACAAGCCAGGACCTGCATAGAACCATCAAATTGGAAGCTTGCTAGCTTGAAAATATATTGTCCTTAAAAATTGACTGAAAGCATTGAATCATACTACAAGTCAATGATCTTGACCAACTTAGACATAGTTCACTCCTGACCTTTTCAATCTACTTCACACAATTCATATACTGTATATATCAATAGTCATTATAAACTTACCGTATAGATTGTATCATAGAACTTTGGAACACATTGGTAAATACTGGTAATAGTCTCTGTACATATCGTGGCGCCACCTCTGGGTCACCTTTTGGCTCCGCAGGGTCATCAACTTCCATCGGTGTCTCTTCTTTTTTCTCTTTCTCCTCCATAGACACAGGAGTGCTGTCCCTTTGTAATGGAACCATCCATTCACCTTATGTAACAAAGAAATTTATACACATACTTTTTTCTACCTTGTTTTTTTGAAACAGCATTTGAGAAAATTTAAAATATTAGCATGAAGTAAAATCATTAAAGGAAAAGATGGACCCTGTTCAGACATAAACTCATGCATCAAAATCACATAGACCAATAGTGTTCTTAGTTAAGTGGCATATGCAAAAGAAGTTAAGGATAGAGGAAATAATTATTCATTAAAACAAGTTTAAACCTGGTGACTGCAATATCTGTATAACTTCTCTATGTCCTTCATCACTTCTTTCTCTAGCTTTATCTAGCGGAGTTTTTCCATCTTCATCACGCAGGTCAGGGTTTGCTCCATACCTAAGTAAAGTTTTCACAATCTGTGGCCGTCCAAAACAAGCTGCATAATGCAGAGAAGAGGACCTCAAACCTCTGTTCACATCTGCTCCTCTCTCACACAAAAACTCAACCTGTGAAATATTACATTCAACAATTAACATTCAAATATTCATCTCCAATATAGAAGAATCAAAATATGTTCATTTATTTGAATAATGATAAAGTAAATGTATGTGTTGTGTAATTAAAATAGCATACTACAATACTCTAACTTTTCACAGTTGATATGAATACATGAAAATATACGAATTTCTGACTCGTTCCAAAGATCTATGCAATTTTTACAAAATTCTTTATATAAAATGTCATCATTTTGAATATGTGAGGAATTATGTATATTTTAAATGCTACTGATGTTTCATCTCTTGGGTGTTAAGTCATAAAGGCACTGTATATATGAGCCGCGCCATGACAAAACCAACATAATGGATTTGCGAACAGCATGGATCCAGACCAGCCTGCGCATCCTCGCAGTCTGATCATGATCCATGCTGTTTGACAAACCCTATTACAAGTAGAGAAACTGATAGCGAACAGCATGGATCCTGATCAGACTGCGCGAATGCCCAGGCTGGTCTGGATCTATGCTGGTCGCAAACCCATTATGTTGGTTTTGTCGTGACGCGGCTCATATATTTATCAATTTTCAAGCTTCTATGGTGGACTTCAATCACAGGTGGCCGTCCATGCATTATTTCAGGTAAAAATAGGCACCTAAGTCGAACCACCAATACTCCAAATGAGAGCGAAATACCTTGTTTGGTTCAAACCCACAGCAGTTTATTACTATGCATCGTAACCAGACTATACTGCCGGATGTTCAAAATTATAATGCCTTCACATTCAAACCACTTTAGAAGATATACAAAGAATAATTTAAATTCAATGTCGCATGTGTCATTCACACAAATGGCATACATGTAGTGGTTAGAACTGAAAGCACAAACCATTTCCTGAGTTCCAAAGGCAGATGCCCAGTTGAGTAAAGTCTGCCCAACATCATCCATAAAGTTCACCTCAAAACCTGGAAGAGATATTCCTTTCATCATAACTTGCTAAATGTCTTTACATACCAGAAAATTTCTATAAACTTGAAACAAACATAACAAATAAATCCATTAACTTCACCAAATATGAAATGAAACTAGCACAAATACAAGCTCTAATATTTCAAATAAGGAAGTAAGCAACACTATCAAAAAAAACAAAAGGAAATACCACTGAAGTATTTGACTAAATTCATAATTAGTGTCCTTTTTATAATAAATTAAAATCAACTAAAAACAGCTTTTCCTTTTTATAGTAAGAGTTAATATAAAGAGTATAGGCAATCATCAGTAGGTAAATGATAAATAATTAAATTAGAGCCGGAGATTAAGACTCACATTTGCCACCAGTATAAAGCTGTGCTGGCCTGCAGATCCTATATATTGATTACAAAATTTTAGGAAAAAGAACTCCCTTTAGCTCTTACCAAGCCATTATCTATCTTTCAATATAGAAAAACATATTCATCATTTTTTTCGGAAAGATTTCTGAATAACTACTGACTGAATAGCAAACAGTGCAGAACATGATCAGACCACATGGATGTCCCTACAAATCTTCGTTAGCACATGTTGTATTTGTAGAAGCAGTTGCTGCCAGCAGGCTAAATGTTAGATAACAACGAACACTTTCAAATTCAAGACAGGGTATTAAATTTTGTATGTAAAAAGTAAAGAAGTGTGCAGATTCATTAAAATCATTTGAGCCGCGTCACAACAAAACCAACATAATACCTTTGCGATCCGCGCAGTCTGATCAGGATCCATGCTGTTCGCTTACAAACCCTATTACAAATAGAGAAACTGATAGCGAACAGCATGAATCCTGATCAGACTGTGCAGATGCGCAGGCTGGTCTGGATCCATGCTGGTCGCAAACGCACTATGTTGGTTTTGTCGTGAGGCGGCTCATTTATATAAACATACCATTATCTACAGCATCAATTAAAGCATCTGTGTCTTTACTGCGTATACAATCAATTAGTTGTCTATGTGACCTCTCTCCTAGACTGTCCATTCTACGTAGTCCTGGTAATCTACCTGAGACAGATGATACCCCAACTTTAGGTAAAGCACTACGACCTTCAAACAACAGGACAAGTAACAGGTCTACCAGTCTCATTGTATCCAGGCAACACCTAAAAATAAATATCATAAATATAAAATATCCTAAAAATAACTGGTATTCGGAAACGTAATACTATTCATTGTGTAAATAGTTACAGTTACCTACGATGTGGGAACATTCCTTTGCTGGGATTTTGAAACGAACAGAGGTCACACATAATAGACATGTTCCCAAAACCCAGGTGGTTCAGGGTTTATAATGTTTAATAGTTTTTTTGGTTTTTTTTTCATTGTTATACATATAAATTTTTTCACTCAAATACAAAGGATAAGTGTTTATTGTAAGCAGATATTTGTTGTTACAGTGTTTCTTATCACCAAAGTACTGTTTATTTACCAGTTCAAATGTTGTTCAGTGACTATTGTGAAAACAACTTTCTAAAGATGTTTGTTTACAGAGGCTTCAATATATGCAACCTTGCATGTACTGTTTACAAAACATCAAGCTTTAAATAAATAACTTTATTACTGTAACAACACAATATTCTGATTCTGTGACAAACATAATAAGTTATTAGGGTAGGATATTAGCAACTTATAATAATAACTAAAAATACAATATCTCAAGCGGTCACCTTATGACGACTATAATTAGCACACAACAAATGACAGATAAAATTGAGGAATTGCTAGAAATAAGATCAATATCTGGTGAAAAAGATATGTTAGGTTGGTAACTATGTACACGTGACTCAAATGGATATATATACAACAAGTGACAGTTAATATAAACAAGTGTTGTTGCATTCATTTCAACAATCCTATACTGTAAGCAGAAATCTACATGTATGTAGAGCTAACACTGTGCCAATATGATAGAGATATACCACATGAGAACATGTAGATAGTCATAGAATTAAAGAATTTCATCACAGTCAGAGAGTTAATGAAGTCAATGCTGAAATTAGCCAAATTTTAAAGTTTGTTACATCTTATTCTTTAATTTTATATATAATTGCATTCATCCTGATATGTTTTTTTTCTATATCAAATTTGTTAACAATCAACCCTACACCTGTTTATTTGTGAAACTGTTTTGCACTGCATTGGATTTGAAACAGTTCAATCAATGTTTAAAGGAAATAAATACTAAAATACAAAAAAATTATCTTCTAACAGTATACAGCTTGGTCAAACTGCATACAATTTATAAAGAATTTGTGTATGTATATTTTTGCATTGACTAGAGGCCTTAAAGCAAATTTTTTATTTTCAAACTGTATATATGTTCAGGCTGACCTGGCTCTACACTGGTGGCTAAGGCACCTTCAATTCAAGTAGGTGTAGGTTTAAAATTCCTTAAAAGTTGCGACCACTAACCTCTCATCTCCTTTAAGACCACATTCTATGGCATGAGGCAGCTCAGATCTCAACAGATCATGTGTGATTGTTGGTGAACCTCGACACAGTGTCAGTAATAAACTTATCACAGTTGATATACTTGGACTCGACTTCACCTCCGGTGTGACACTCACCTTTCCTGGTGTACTAGATACTGATGTATTCGGTCCTGAAATAGTAATTACAAAGTCTTATTTCTGACTTTATCAAAAGACTAACAAGATTTTCTGCATCATACCTGTTTAATTATGCATGTGCATAAAAGTTATTGTTGCTATGTGTTGTTTATGGTATATTTCTTAATTCAAATATTATTACTTTACAAAGACAGATAAAAGAAACACTCAAGTGCATTGCCAACATTGCAGCAATGTTGGCAATGTACTTGAATTATTTTTGTTTACACAGTATTTGCAAAGCAGATGAACATCTGACATCATCTTCTTTATGTGTGTCTTTTTCCTGTGCTTCAAGTGAAGTTCTTGTTTTTATAATGAACTTGTAGTTTTCACAAAGCCAAAATTAAATAAACTTTAGACACTTCTGTTTTATAGTATATTATTTTTACAGTTTAATGAACTGACCCAAAAACAATCTTAAATATGAAATAAATAATGCAGTATCTTATATCAACTCAGCACAAAAATCAAGTTTTTTATCTGTATTTGATTACTCATGAATCACATAGTCAAAACAAATTGAGAATGAAAAAAAATTTGAGCTAACATAAAGTGTAAGACTACCTGGCTCCCCTGCTTGTTGTAAACGTTGTAACAATACTTCTATAAGTCCATGTGTGGCAAGTGGGGCCGGGTCTTCCCCTTTTCTTGTAAATCTATCAGCCAATGAGGCAAAGCATCTCAAGGCTCCATCACTCACGAATGTGTCATCATGGTTGAGCAAGGCAGACAGGGAGATTACACATCCTTGTAGAGAGCTGTCCTTCGGCTCCATCTTTCCACATAGTCTTGACACAACTGACATGCACGAGTGTAACGTGTCTTTATGAACGTAGGAACCATGTTCACAAATAAACGTGAGCACACAATTGAGACCACCTGACTCAAACACGGCTCCAGATTCTCTCGTGCAGACCAACTCCAGTACCTAAAATATCACATATATAAAGAAAACATGACTTATAGCATTTCAGCATTGTAATATAGTTCATTTAAAGTAACAAGTATCACAGTTCTTTATTTATACAAATATAGTAATCATATAGTTATGATATTATAAAATGATTCAAATTAAAATCAATGGAAATGATTTTACAACATGACAACATTTTTGCGATTGAAGTAATCTGTAACAAAAAATAATACAAAAACAATTCAAACCACTTTATTTACCATGGGAACAAACATACCCACGAAGACTTTATAGTCTGAGGAGTGAGATAAGAGGGCTTGTTTATAAGATTAAAAGTTATTTACTTTGATACACTGTTCAGCAAGATCTTTGCTGGTCCTGGATGACATTTCAACAAGGGTAAGTCTGTTACAAAGAGCCTTCACTGCTCCCTCAACAGCTACAATACGTCTTGTGCACTCTGCTGATACATCTAGGTAATATGTAATTGCACGTGCAGTCACCTCTAGTACATTATCAGGAGCACTTTCATCAAGAAATATACGACACAGTGCAGGAAGAAATGTTCTTGGCGGACAGCTGTAAATATATAAAACATAATCATACAGAAGGTAATCAATGACATTTACACAAAAATATGCCAATCGCAAATGTTCAGTCTCAAGATAGTGAACAATTACTATACAATGAAATTTATGATAATTAAATGGTTAATACTCAAATTTTCATTTTTTTTATCTACCCTCGGACATCTTAAAGTGACCTTGGCCACAGGGCCTTGAATTTAGCATACAATTTACTACATGTATGCCTAACAATGTTAAACATTTGTGCCAAATTTAATACATAACCATCCCTCAATGCATCTCGAAAATATTAAACAGTAATAAAATGCCTTTTCGTATTCAAAAGTCATTACTTATGATAAATACATCATTTCACAGTTAGGATCCAATACATTATTTTGTCCATGAAACGGCAATTTATCCACTTAAGCCAGTAAAGGTTAAAAATAAAGTTGTTTTTTTTAAGTCCACCTAATAACAATTTGAAATGCCATAAATGCCGACAATTCAAAAAGACTGTGACCATTGATTAATGTATTATTATTGGGGGGGCTACCAATGCATCTATAGGACATTCCACTGTTTTGTTCATCTACAGACTGCCTGACAGGAGGAAAAGACAAGGACAAATCTATAAGCCCCCCCCCCCCCCCCAAAAAAAATCTGCTATGTGAGGTCAAAAAAAGGCAAAAATCTACAAAGGTTAACATAACAGTTATTTGATTTAGATACTGATCATATCAGTAGTGTAGAAAATGGAAACAAAAACATCACAAGTATTATCTGCACAATGTTTGTGTTTAAGCTAACATAATGCAAGTATGGCAATAAAATTGAAAATCAATGAGTACAACTACATTTATTGTATTATGGTATAGCAGTGCTTGGCTCACAATGTGATTTATCGGGACACTGATACATCAGACATATATTATAATGAGTCTGTAGATACTCTCTGTGATCACCATTAAACTCACTTATATAGAATATAACTCAACGTTTTAAATAAACAAAATTGAGCCGTGTCATGACAAAACCAACATAATGCGTTTGCGACCAGCATGGATCCAGACCAGCCTGCACATCCGCATCTATGCTGTTGACTTACCAACCCTATTACAAGTAGGGAAACTGATAGGAACAGCGTGGATCCTGATCAGACTGCGCAGATGCTCAGGCTGGTCGGAATGCTCAGGCTGGTCTGGGTCCATGCTGGTCGCAAATGCATTATGTTGGTTTTGTCAAGACACAGCTCAAATGTAGTAGGTAAAAGTTAACTAACAAGAGCTGTCAGAAGGACAGCGCGCTCGACTTTTTTAGTGCTTGCCTATAAAACAAAACTTTGACAGTTAAGGGCACACAAGACTTTAACTAGGAATTTCTAAGTACAAATCAAGAAACATTTTCACAGAGTTATCTTCTCTTGCTTACAGATAGGTCTCATGATGGCACATAAGAACTCCAACTTCCAAAGTAATATCTCAAATGGTTAAGTCAACAAGTGGACAAGAATGAAAATCTTAACTGAGTTTCTAAGTCAAAAAGGGCCATAATTCAAATAAAATCCTTAACAGAATTACCTTCTCCTGCCCATGTTTTGGGACCATGATGGTAAACAAGTATTCCAACTTTCAAATTAATATCTCAGTTCAGTCAAAAAGTGGACTGGTACTAAAAACTTAACCAAGATTCTAAGTCGATAAAAGGCCTTAATTTTTAAAACAAATCCTTGACAGAGTTACCTTCTCTTGCGTACAGATGGGGGTAATGATGTGAAATAGCATTAAAAGTTTCAAAGCAATATCTCAAAGGGTTAAGGCAATAAGTGGATTTTACCCATATTCAATGTATTTTCTAAGTCAAAAAGGGGCATAATTCTGTCAAAAACCTTGACAGAGTTATGTCCTCTTGTCTGTTGATGAAGGTCGTGATGGTAAACAAGTATGGTCAGTTTCAAAGCAATACCTCCAATGGTTTTGAAATAAAGTGAGGTGGTACAAAAAACTTAACCAAGCTCAATACACTTTCTAAGTCAAAAAAGGGCCATAATTCTGTCAAAAACCTTGACAGAGTTATGTACTCTTGTCTGTAGATGGAGGTTATGATGGTGAACAAGTATGGTAAGTTTCAAAGCCATACTTGTAATACTTCTGAAATAAAGTGGGGTGGTACGAAAAACTTAACCAAGGTGTGACGCCAACGCTAACGCCGACGCCGACGCCGACGCCGGGGCGAGTAGGATAGCTCCCCTTTTCATAGAAAAGTCGAGCTAAAAAGCACACTTAAACCTCAGTAGTAGGTAATTACTGTACAGCTGAAATGGTCCTAAAATGCTTTTCTAATTTGCACCTTATAGAAAGCACTTATTCATGAGATTTCTATCTTTAAAACAAACTTCAAGATTTTTTTTTGGCAAATTATGAAATACTTGGGTATCATTTAACTTCCTAGGTTTCACCTTAAATTTTGTGATACACCACAAGTAACTGAAGATGCCTTATTTCAAACAAACAAGGGCACCTGGGTAGAACTTAAACTACACTCCACTTTTTAGTTTCCTCACATGAAAAAGGTATGTAATTTTAAAGGGAGGAGGCAATAATCAGCAATGAGGAGAAAATGGTGACATGAAAAATTTGGTCTAAGAGCAGTGTAAGAAATTGGGATTTGAATCCACTAGGCCGGTCGGACTACCAGACTTGAAAATTCACTAGCCTAAAAGACATTTCACTAGCACGATTCATTTGTTCAAACAGTTGTTTATAGTGCCTCTGAAAATACAGTAGTCTGGTTTGGCTTGTTACTGTAAAAAGTTGGTAGCCCGAGGAGAAATTAAGAAGTCAGGGGCTATCGGACTACTGCTAATTTCGAACACTGTAAGAGAATAGTCAGTTCAATGTACTATCAAGTGCATGAAACACACTTACATTTATTTACAAACACTTTATACAAGAAATAAGTCTGTTTTTTTTTTCTTTATAAAAATTATATACTACAAAAAATTGTTCACTGCATTTGAAACAATTTTTTTACATCATCTTTTGATGTATTATCTATAATTTCACTAACTGATATCTTAAATACTATGATATCTAGACAAATGAATTGGGGCAATAAGCAAACCAATATTGGTCTTATAATTTCAATAGATTGCAAACATTTTATGGCCTCCCGTGTGTGACTATAATTATGGAATTGGATATATAATTATATACAAGTACAGGGGTGTTTTTTTCAGAATTTTGGGAACATGACCCATACCCGTGGAATTGGGAATTCCAACAATGTTTTGTTAAAAACTGGGGATTATTAATTACCTACATTAGGTAAACAATCAGTTAATTATTTCTTTATAATAAGTTCATCAGTAAGTTAATCAATCATTTTCTACATATGAATGTAATATAATTATCAAGTTTGTTTGTAGTAAAATGTGTGAATCTCGTGCACAATAGACTACATGTAAATGACAATGTTGACCTTACATACTGACATGCACTGCGACAATGACAATAAAACATTAATTTTTACCTTATATGACACGTTACAAAACTGTCATCATGTGTGTACAAGGTTTTTTATAAATACATTCACTTTAACTCGGCACATGTCAAATAGTGCAAGCTTGAGCCATTAGAGTCTAATACAATAATTAAGGTGTAAATTGTCTCTTTACGAAGTTCATGCCCAGATATGACTATCATACATGGGAGGCTTGAACTATTCAAAGGCTATGACTAAAATCTGGCAGAAGAAGAGGACAAAAGCCTTACATCTATTGTATTTGATAAGAATATAATTAATATCAATTTACAGTCATTGAACTTGTATATGATATTTTGACCTGATGTTAATGTCCAGCAATAACAGACTAACAAATTATGTTATCAGAAATAACTAAAATTGATGGTAAAATAATGAATTTAGAAAGAATAACATGTCATCAGGTGAGGTTTTAATAATTACTCCTCTACAGTTCTTATATCCTGATGGAAGACAAACATGTATGCAGACAGCCCTTCCAAGGGTAAACAATGTCAATATATCTGTCCATTTCTCCAGGACTCACTTTGCCAATAGACATTTTTTGCCCTTTTTCTAGCAATTTATTAAATTGGCTACAAAAACTTAAATTTGGCTACAGGATTTCTTGCCCATGTTATTTAAAGCAATTTTGATAACATTGTGTATATGAAAAAAAAAATAACAGAAATTTGACTGAAAGAGATATGCTCTGATTTCTTAAATAATAAATGGTAAAAAATTCATAAACATGTATTTCTTTTTCATGTAAATATTTTTCTACAAATAATATAAAAGTTCATTATTGCATTAGACTACAGGCATGTACAAAAATATTGATAAGCAAGAGTGCTAATTTACGACGTCAAAAGTTTATTGAACCTGGAGCCATTGACCTATGTGCAACCTAAATCAGTTACTTACTGTCTAGTTTATTGAAACCAATTATTGAAAGAGAAAAAATTAGTCAGATAGCTTATGTGCATATTTCCCTGTTTTGTTAAGCTCATTTTAAGAAAAGAGGTGATTTTTTGTAACTCCGACTTGTCAATCATTTTAAAGACCAAAATCAAGCAGCACAATTTTGCCGTCTTATCATGGCCTGCACATGTCACTATTCACCCTATTCAATCACTATTATCAGTATATATTTTGAAATTTCCCCCTGAAAATGATAGATAGTTTCTTTCAGTTTGCAAAATGGACCAGTCTTTTTACATATTTAATGTGGTAGTGTTAAAATGTAGTGTTGTGTCTAAAACAAATCAGCTCACTATCCATTTCTAAGAATACTTGTCCTTCAAAAGTGAAAAAAAAATTAATTTGTTAATCTCTCAATACATGTATCTTAGGATCTGTCCTCAATCTTTCAGAATCAAAAGATAACAAAGTAATGAAGTTTATAACCCAACTTCTGAGACCATATTTCTGAAACTATGCCTCTACAGTTGATAAAAATTTGAGAAAATAATTCCCCCCAATGTTTTAAGTGAAGATTTTAACACTCTAAAATCAATATAACAATTAAACAGAAAGAGAGGGAGAGTGGCAGGGAATTATGCCAGGATTCCAATGTAATAAGACAATGAATTGCTGCATGCCAGCGTGTGATTTTAACCAGACATTCCAGAACATGCAATATAAATTTATGCAATTAACTGCAAAAAAATTTTTGCAATTAACTGCAAAGTTTTTTTTATTAAAACCATATCTCAGTATTTTGACATTATAAGGGGGATGAAAGGATGAATTTAATTTTCGTGAAGAACATTTTTCTGATGGAGAGCAGGGTAACACAATAAATTTCTAGCAATGTTTTCAAAATTGTTAAACATTTCAAAAGCCGAAAAAAGTAATAATTATACAAAAAGTAGTTTTCTAGACGAACCTTATAAATACATTTTATGAAGTAAGATTTTCTATGTACATTTTAAATTAATTACAACACAGGAATCTAAATCAATACAGTATTAATATTTTAACATTACCTTTCAAACACTCTGTCAACATTGTCTGACATTAGTAGGAGCATACAGAGCTGCTCTAACGCAATCAACTGCATCTCTCGTTCCTCTCCGGTACTCATCTGTAGCCATTCTAGTAACGTTTCAGGATCAAAATCTGCCATGATGGAATCACCAGAATGTGTATATATATATACTCCTACTGTCCAACTCTGGACAACTTGTCAACAAAACCAAGGTAGTTAATGCTGAAAAATAAAGTAATATGAAAGTCTCATCAAGTTGTTAATATAACTTTCATTTTATCAAGCTGACTTTGTTCTAAAATTGAAACATAGATAGTATAACCCTTTCTGGATTTCAATTTCAAAATGCTAACATAAGATAACGTCCATCATGAACTGATCTATGAAAGAGCATTGGGTCTGTAATCTCACAGAAGCCAAATTTTTTAAAAATACTATTTAACAAGAATTAAACTAAAACTGGGTCTAATCTGTTACAAGAGCTGTCGGTAGGACAGCAACGCTCGACTATTCTTAGTGCTTGATAGTAAAAGAGCCTTGATAATGTAAAATTTTCTAAGATAACAAAAGGGTCAAATTTTCCTTTAAATCCATGTTGAGTCCCATTATGCTCTCAAAGAAGAGTATAAAATTTCAACTTGTTTCAAAGCCAGATGTCAATAGTATATGAAAATATCTGAGGTGGTATGCAAACTTTAATGTAAATTCTAAGTCAGAAAAGGGGTATAATTCTGTCAAAATGCTTGATACAGTTACCTCCTCGTGTCTACAGGTTGGGGTCATGATGGTAAACAAGTGTGCAAAGTTTCAAAGCCATATGTCAATGTACTTTGAAAACATTTCTGATCATTCCTGTAAGGTTTGGATGAAATTGCACCAGTAGTTTATGAGGAGTAGTCCGGACAAGTTTTGTGACAGACAGACAGACGGA
Source organism: Ruditapes philippinarum (assembly GCF_026571515.1). Lineage (NCBI taxonomy): Eukaryota > Metazoa > Mollusca > Bivalvia > Venerida > Veneridae > Ruditapes > Ruditapes philippinarum. The sequence continues at coordinate 101,388 of NW_026858070.1, forward strand.
GAAGTGATCCCTATATGTCGCCACTACTCCGTAGAGGCGACACAAAAAGATACCAGATAAATGTAACATTTTAAAAAATAATTACACTATAATCATAAAATTAAGAAAACACTATGAAATTTTTTTTATAAACAATATATATATATTTAAATAACTGTCTATATTCACAATCACTCTTAACTGTTTAAAACTGAGTCTTTCTTTATATTAGTGTGAACATCAATGTAGAAACAAAACAAGATGCTGGCCCATTGAAAAAACAGCCTTACAGGGAGGTGTCTCACTAGGATTTTCAAAATAGGAGTCCTGACACTCCCAAGCCAGAACAAGTACCAAATAATAATAATCCTAAGCAATCTTTGTTGCATTTATGCAATTGATGTATGTATATGATGAATAAACAGAATAAGTCATGAGGAAGTCAGAATTTGAACAGAGAAAAAGCTTATTTAGAAAAATGGTATAAATACTCCCAAAAGGGAAACTCTGTATCATTAAAAAGTGATTGAAAAGACTTGATACATAATTTCTAATACCCTACATATTCAGACCTTTATGCAGTTTTCTTCCCAATTCACTCCACCCCCACCGGACCCACTCCCATAAGTAGGTGATACTGGAAAATATCTCCATCTCAACTAATGTAAACAATACATTTAGTAATTTTAATTTATAAACTACATTTTAAGTGTTATTACACACATTTTAACAAAACATAGCTTCATTTTGGTTACCTTTTCTTTTTAATTATAAAAAGCGGCATCGCGAAAATATGTGGCAAATGAAATTATTCTGTTTCCTGCAAAAAAAGTTCACATTTCTAGTTGTTGTTGATTTTCATTATATCAGATTAAATATTTTTTGAATATTTTATGTTATTCATCATTTATTTGAACATGCATCGTAAAACAAAATTTTAAAATTTGTAACATACGGCAAAATTTTAATTTTATCGTTGCTGATGTAACTTTTTGAAGAGACAGGTTCTTTAAAAAATTTCTTTCGGTCACCGGGAACTTATTATCAAACAGCTTATTGATATTTTTAGCTTCTTGAAATTTTATTCAAACGTGAGGACCGACGGTAGTGAAATTTATCTCGGACAACATGATTTTAATTCAGCCATGACCGAGGACAGACCGTGACAGATTTTCGCGCAGACTGATTATTAATTGCACCATATAAACAACCTGTTAACCCATTGCTTCATGAGCATTTTGTGAAAAATGGCTGTTTTCATTGAAAAGTCTCCCGTTACAAGTTCAAATTGCTATAATACTATAAAAACTGCTTCAACACTAATCAAACTTGGCACAAATGTTGACTGGACCATTGCCCTTGCAACAACATGCTCAGGCTTAAATTTTCTGTTACCATGGCAACGAGGGGACATCTCAAAATTGCCAAAAATCACTATTTTGCGTTGATTTTTTCCATCAAAATTGATTTCAAAGTGCTGCAACTTCTCAATGGATTGAGATAGAGTCAAATGCTTTTCAGCGTTGGTTTCACGTTACCTTATGATCAATCTGGGGTCATTTACAGCCTCTCACAAGTCCAAAATTTTCTTGGCGATGAGGGGGACTCCGCCCCCCTTCAAACCCCCCAAACAGAAGGGGGCACATCCCCCTTCTGGCAACCCCCTGATGTATCTTTTGGTTGGGGGGCTGCGCCGAAAAAGAGGTCACTTTTTTTAACAACATTTCTCAAAAAAAAACAAGTGTTTGGGGCCTAAATAAGGCATTTTTTCATCATTTGAGACAACAAAAAGGGGGGGGGGTGAAAAAGGCGTTAAAAGGCGTGTATATGAAGTAATGGGTTAACAGAAAATGATGAAAATACTTGAAATTACCCTAAATCGCGTTTTTTCATGTTTAAACATGGCCTGTCATATAAATTTGAAGAAAAATTGTTGTTTTGTAGATTTTTTGATTTTTTTCATTAACCCATTGCTTCATGAGCATTTTGTGAAAAATGGCTGTTTTCATTGAAAAGTCTCCCGTTACAAGTTCAAATTGCTATAATACTATAAAAACTGCTTCAACACTAATCAAACTTGGCACAAATGTTGACTGGACCATTGCCCTTGCAACAACATGCTCAGGCTTAAATTTTCTGTTACCATGGCAACGAGGGGACATCTCAAAATTGCCAAAAATCACTATTTTGCGTTGATTTTTTCCATCAAAATTGATTTCAAAGTGCTGCAACTTCTCAATGGATTGAGATAGAGTCAAATGCTTTTCAGCGTTGGTTTCACGTTACCTTATGATCAATCTGGGGTCATTTACAGCCTCTCACAAGTCCAAAATTTTCTTGGCGATGAGGGGGACTCCGCCCCCCTTCAAACCCCCCAAACAGAAGGGGGCACATCCCCCTTCTGGCAACCCCCTGATGTATCTTTTGGTTGGGGGGCCGCGCCGAAAAAGAGGTCACTTTTTTTAACAACATTTCTCAAACAAAAACAAGTGTTTGGGGCCTAAATAAGGCATTTTTTCATCATTTGAGACAACAAAAAGGGGGGGGGGGGTGAAAAAGGCGTTAAAAGGCGTGTATATGAAGTAATGGGTTAATCTGTTATTACATACGCTAATTGACGACCGCTGTGTTTATTAATTAATCATCGAGTCCAATTCTGCAAGTGCTATTAGAAATTGTAAACAAGGATCAGAAAAAACAAGCGCCGCAGTAACTTTTTTGGCACAGTGGTAAGATTGATTTGGAGATTAAGGCACAGCGGCAGCGCGATGCTTAAAGCGCCTGGGGAAAGGCCTGATAGTAATTAAAGGCAAAGAAGACATGGTTCATATATATAAAGTGTTTATATCATCAATATTTTGTTATAAATTTTTTAATCATTATTCGTCATGTTTTACTTATATACATGTATATATTTCTATGATATTGTTCTTTTGGTCGTAGGACAGGGCGGACTGTGAGACAGGGCGGACTGTACCAGGGCGGACCTTATGTTTGGACAGGGCAGGTTTGGACAGGGCAGACCATATTTTCCTTTTGCACTGATATTAAAAAACTTGACAGAATTACCTTAATTTTTTATGTGCAATTTATAACATTTAAGCTGTATTGTTAAATAATGATCAATTATATTAGATTAAATTTGTTTCTATAGGAAAACCAAGAAAAGTAAACATGTATATAAATTATCTAAACAGACAGCATCTTAATTAAAACAAAGCTAATAAATGAACTTGTCAAAAAAATCAAAATTGAGAAGTCAGCCAGGAGCATGCAGTCAAAATTGATAACATTATAGATAGAATATTCCAACAAGACACTTTCCATCAAAACATATTTCTAGATAGTTGCACAAGGCATAATATTATATATAGCGCATTATATTATGTGTATATATGAATGTATGTTAAAAAGTAAATCAATCGATATGCATGCGGTTTTTAAGTTTTGTACTCGTATATATGTTTGTCTAACTTCGTCATTATGTTTTAAAATATCTTTTAAAGAATATTATAAGTCATCTTTTCTGTTCTGTTCTGTATACGATGTAAATTTTGTCTACCTTTTTTGATCATTTTTGTAACGTCACTCATCATTATTTCACGCTATTGTTTTGTATTGTGTTTCAAATGTCAGACGTGAATAACAAGCTTTTTCTATATGTATTGTATTGTTATATAAAGTAATACCCTCTTATTACTTAACAAACAATGACATTAAATATCTTAATAATTGGTCAATTATCACCTGCATAATGTCCCACTCGATGTCGTTTCAAATAATTTCATTAATCAAATTTAATCTAAATTAATTAACTGCATTGATATTTGTATATGTTCATAATGATATCTTAAGAAAAAAAGAAAAGGCAATTACACTATATTTAAATATTTTTATTACATTAAATCACGGTCCGCCTCGTCTCGAGTCACGGTCCGCCCTGTCCCAAAATATGGTCAGCCCCGTCCAAACATACCCTGGTACGGTCCACCCTGTCCGTAATTCGTTCTTTTGTATTGTGTAATGCTTTTATGTAAATATTATTATTATACTGAAGAAAATAATAAGAAATAGATTTAAATGTTCAATATCTTGTCTTAAATTGCATGAAAATGTGTGATAAACCACGATAATTGGCGTGCACATTATAAAAGAGATATTGTTTGCATTATATAAATTAATTTTGCCGAAACCACTACCTGTTTTATTATATAAGATCTGTTCGTCTAACTGGTAGTTTGACGAAACCACTCTCACCCATTTTTCCCAGTCCAAACATAATTTTATCGGTCAGGCCTGTTAGACCGGCACTTTACGGAATGTCTGCATATAGGCTAGACATACATGAATCACATACAGGTAGAACATTTGGCAAGCAATACGGAACTGTATGGCTAGTCACTTCCTTATTAAAATGTGTACCCTTAAGGTCTGAGATTTAAATCCATCTTAGAGGTTCCTTCGTTTGCCATATATTCATATAATTTTACAATTAAAAAGAATATTAGTATAATAGTACCTACAGACCTTTTGATGAAACAAAAAAAGTCAGTGACATCATAATATTAATCACAGTCAATGACATCTTATTATTCATCACACTGATTTATACAATTTTAATGATCTTCCTCATTCAAAAATAAATTTTCTTATATCATGAATTCATATCTTTTTTTTTAGTTTTTCAACTTGTCGTACGAACTATTGCTGAATTAATAGAACTGTTTAACACAAATGAAAGCTTATTTTTAACAAAGGATGTGAATTTTGGCAAACAGACAAAAAGCAGAACAGTTCAACTGAGAATCGAAACAACAAAAATCTGTTGTTGTCAAGCCACAAGGTCGTTTTAAAATACTAGTTCATAAATTACCATAATTGATGTAAGACATTTAACAGAATTTTTGTAATATTCACCTAATCCATTTTGTCCGATTAAGTAAAATCCAAGAGATATTTCATTCAAAGAAAAATTGAAAGTAAAAATCAATCCCTGCGAAGAAAATTTCCCAGCCTCGTCCTCGTTATCGACAGCCCGAAGTTATCCGAAGTGTAGGCAGTACATGACTAAATTTGAGACATAGGTAACAATACTCTAATTGTTTTAGGCCTTCGGAACTAAAAATATTGTACCAGCAATAATTCTAGCTTTAGTCTGTTGTAGAAGATAGTTTATTTAATTTTCAGCCAGTGTAATACATTGACTCGCTATTGGTCAGCTAGTATTAGCCACTAGCTGATAAGCCCCGCCTAAATTCACCTGGCATCACCTCTCTGTAGTATCATTAGTAAATAGATTTAGAAACCAGACGGCTGCGTTGTTTAATCTCTCTACCCATGCTTGTCCAGTAACTATGATATAGCAGACATTACAGCCATTATACAACATTAAAGGGAAAGTCTTTCGAACTGTGATGTCAAAAAATAGAGAAATCATTAACAGAAAATTAAAGACACCAGTGAAATACGGAAAATATGTTTCACTGCAGTGAAAAAATATTTTTTTACAGTGAAAATACAGAAAATGAAAAAACGAATTTTATTTCATCAATATTTCTCAATATTCTCAGTATTGTCATAATATTAGTGTTTTATTTTGTTGTTTATAAGTCAGCTTTATCATATCTTTGTATATACCAGACTTTATTCAAAGACGATAATAAACTTCATTGCAACCGTCATACAGTCTAATAACGCAATCACTTCAATGGAATTCATTATGACGCTGTCTTCAGTGCCTTGTAGTGTCTTATTTGATTTACAGGTTTGTGTGGTCAATCAAAACAGAATTTACCCTCACCAAAATCACTATATATATCGAGAGTACCGCCACTCACGAAATATTCATTGTTTACCACTCCATTAAAATAAATCCTGTATTGATTCTGTAGAAAAATCAAAGGGCTGCAACCTCTGTGGTATTTTCTGATCTTTGCAATCTAAATCATACTGACTATCTGTATGTATTTTCCTGTATAAGTTTATTTTTATTTACTATAATTAATCTTACGCAGCGATTGCGTCTATAACAGTTTGAGATTGATATATATGGCATTTTGCATGACGAGTTGCATCAAAAAATCATTTTTTATGACAGCCACACTTTATCCTTGCATATCGTGGCTACTTCCTTAAAAAAAGACACTTCAAAAAAAAGTTGCTTCGACTAGGATTTGAACCTTAGGCCTCTCACACCCTAAACGAGCGCGCTACCTCTGCACCACGGTGAAGTAATACATATCTAGCTTGAATAAAAACAAATACATTGTAATTCTAATTTGAGAATTTCCATTTCGTGTTTGTAATTTTTACTAAGTTCGAGATAGTTTGTTCACGAACACTGATGAAAATAATTTAGCGAAAATCTTCTCGACAAAACATGTATATATTCCACTACTCGACAGTCAGATTTATTTGTGTAGTACGCTCTGGAGTATTCGGTAATCGACATAGCTAAATAGCATTTTCATTGATTAAGCTTTACGGAAATAGCCGAACATTTTTCATTTGGTAAAAAAGATATTCATCCGCGAAATTTGTGATTGTAACCTCATATTTCTATTGACTACTCTAAACGTTTAATGCACTGTAATTCGTTAAATGCTTACATTAAAAATTATTCTTTCTTTTAAATTGCTGGTTTTTAAGCAGTTCTGAGTGAGAACTACTTTGCGTTGTTAGGTCTGTAAGGAAATTTTGTGTTAGACCGTGGATGTTAGCTATGTATTTACTGATCTTGCGATCAGAAAATACAAAAATGAATTTTCTGTTTATTATATAAACTTTTTGTTTTCTTTTTTAGACATTACTATTTGAAAGAATTCTCCTCATATTGTGTGTATCGGCTGAATTTAGAATATGGGTTCAAATTGAAAAATTGAGAGAAAAAAACCTGAAAACTGTAATCCATACCCATTTTCCTACATAATCTAATAGTATTCGTAAATCATGATGAATTTTGTCACAAAAAAACCTGAGCTTCAGGCATATGCCTGAAAACTTGCACCCATGTTAGGAAAACGTAGTCCAGCAGGACACCGGTGAAAATATGGAAAATATGCTTCACTGCAGTGAATTTGTTACAGTGAAAATAAGTAAAATGAAAATACGCATTTTATTCTATAAATATTTTTCAATATTTCATATAATAAATATCTATATCTATAAGTAAAAAATTTTTGGGGGGAATTTATTTTCCATTTCATGGAAGGTCTGGTCGGCAGTTTGTTCTACAAATTTCAGATTATTCGCTAACTACAGTTTCCCAAAATTATCATTCTGTAACCAAAAAATTAAGAGCATTTTAACGCTTTAAGTAAAATCGAACTAAAATTCGAACACAAATATGATTTTCAATTATTTTTTCTTTATTATTATAGTTTTCATACCTTATAGTTTTAATTGCCACAAATGATCTAAATTTCAGGTCTTTAGTCGTTTGTACCTCAGTTGAGTTGCTTTAATAAGTATACAAAGCGCAAACTTTTTTCTTATGAGACCTTATTCGTGACCACGACAATATCTGGAGAAAATACTAGTACCGTCACTTTACAAATCTCAATATTGCCACGCTGCATGTTCAAGTTTTCTTTATAAAAAGATTCATGACCTCAAATATTGTTTGTATTGAAAAAGAAAAAAAGCAACAGCATAAATTCAAAATTGAATATTACAAAATAATTTTTATTATACTATAGCTTTAATGATTTATAAGGCTAATATGAAAGAGATAGTGTGAAATAGTAGGAAAAAGGATTATGCCCCCCATCCCTTCTTTCTGTCAAGGCGAACATTTGCCTGGCGGACATCACTTCTAAAAATATTTTCCTTTGTCTTTTTAATAAGACCTACAATTATCATGATTGAAGTGTCTTCTCATCGATTTGATCCACAAGTGTGTTAGACTATAATGTTGGCAAATTTCTGTTTCATTTAAAAGCTGTTTTAATCACAGCACTTTTCCTGCAGCCCGCGTATGACCAATTGATTTTATGTATGTGCCGAAAATCTTCACACGAGCTTTACTCCTTCAAACATTATACATGTACTTATGTTTGTTCTGGTGAATGTTTACCATGGGTTTTAGACCAGCAGTAGCACTTGGCCTTGCGATCATTGAGTCAGACATTTATAGTTAAATCTATTCTGCTCTTTAAGAAAAATACAAAACTCCAAACTTTATAAGATTGTTTATATGGATAGGACATTGTGTACATTATTTATTTAGTAAATGTCGCTGTTTCTATACTAGTGTAGTAACGCTAGACTTATCTCCCTTGTTCATGCCCTGTACGCACATAATTGAAACTTACAAAGTACAAAGTAATACTGGAAAGAGGTAACATCAGAGCAATGACTAACATGGACTAATGATACAGCCAAACTTATCCAGAGTAATCGCAATTGATTAATTCTAAGTCATTAGGAAAACTTACAGCAATGTACATTGAGACGACATGATGGTTTCTATATATGATGGACCAATAATTAACACCAGAAATATACAACCGTAACTTTTCGGCCCTTGACGTCAAACCATGTCCCCTAAGATTGCATTATTTCATACCACATCAAATTACGAGTATGTGTTGGAAGAATGACTACATTTTTATGTGTATCGACACAAAAATACAAGGAAAGATGTTTTCCAAATGCAGAAATATGGCCATTTATGCTTCCGGAAATTGTAGAACCTTACTGCGATAAAGAAAAATGAAGAACTTTCAGTTATGGTGCGATATATTATTTATCCATTCATTCATCCATTTAGAAATGGCCTCTCCAGTAACCGGATATTTAATTATTTAATACAACATCAAAATATTATGTGTTTGGAAAAAGATATAGATTTTTAAATGTGTGACACAAGAATTCAAGGAAAGAACAGGCCGGTGTGGCACATTATTACTACATCAAACACACAAACTTACCGCATCTGGTGAACATGACGTAGACAAAGCTTACAAAGCCTGTCTTTTTACCATCATACCAAAATGTTTCCTGTCTAATAGCATTTAGGTAAAGCTGAAGGGAAGCATGATGACACGTGTCTTTTGGACAAAAGTTAATGTCATATGTTCTAACCAATTCGTTAATTCACACTGCCTCTTTAATACCTTATGGTTAATGTAAAACAGAAACTGACACTTCAACATCATGTGCATGGTGTTATCTATCAGCAATCATGCTATATTCTCTGTTCTTTCGAATCGCGTGATTCTAATTCAGATCATTTAGTCAAACTGAGGCTACATTTTACATTTTCTTGGATTATTTTTACTGAAATAACAGCCTGATTTGTAACGAATAAACATATGAGCCACGTCACGACAAAACCAACATAATGGGTTTGCGACCAGCATGTATCCAGACCAGCCTGCGCATCCGCGCAGTCTGATCAGTATCAATGCTGTTCGCTATCAGTTTCTCTACTTGTTATAGGGTTTGTAAGCGAACAGAATGGATCCTGATCAGACTGCGCGGATGCGCAGGCTGGTCTGGATCCATGCTGATCGCAAACCTACTATGTTGGTTTTGTCGTGACGCGGCTCATATATACTTGCAGCCTTTTCTACACCTACATATACCACTATATTAACGAATACTTTTTTCATCTTGCTGTATATTATTTCACTGAACAATCGAGTGTTACAAAAGGCAAGAGACATTAAGCTAGAATGTCAAGGTTACTCTGTAAATTAACATCAATGTAGGCGAATAATACAACATTTTTAGATTAGGGAAACACCAAAGAGAGGCGTACATGTTGTGTTTCGCTAAAAACCTCTGTATTTTACATAAATTAAATAATACTTATTAACCTCGACAAGTTAGTCAGCCAAATAACATTATTTTGGATTGTATTGTCAGTGGTTTCATTTTAAAAGTATAAATCGTTAAAAAAACCGAATCGTTTCAATAAACAAACAAGAGTGAATTATTCCATACATTCCCTAGCTCTAGATAAAAAAAACAGTGTTTTACATTCATGACATCGAAGAAACCATTTTTTACTTTACTTTTTTTTACAGCAACACTTACTATGCACTTTGTATTTAAACATGTTAGATCAAAGGGAATGAAACCATTGTATTAAAAACAGTAGTTAAACCACAAACTCTGTTTTCATTTGAGTGATTGACAAAAACACTAATGACAATTTCAAACATTAATTTGTTTCTCTCTAAAGTGAACAGCTGCCATCAACCTTACATTTTTAAACAATGATATTGACAATGTTGGTTTCTCAGTTTTTTCTCAAGTTTTTTTTATTATTATTTTTGTATTAAAGTCACGTATCATCAACTGCAGATATTGTTTTTGTTCATATTTATGAGGCTGTTTACGTGAAGCAGTTTTTGTTCATAACATATTACATTGTATATCATTTCTAGTATTGCATTAATAATCATTTCTTCTTTAGCTTGTAAGTTCCATCTTCTATTTATTCGAGATGCATTAAACTTCACATCCTGTCTGACAAATGGTCCAAATGCAATAGATTCAACTGGTATATCCAGCCAATCACAATTTTCATATTTTTTAACTACTATTATGAATGTTCTATTCTAGAAGTTGTGTTCTAAACGTCACTCGGATTTGATCCCGTTTCTCGATTCCGCTGGTTCCCCGTCTAAATTGTCTTTAGTTAGATGACCAGTTATTCTACATAGGAACCAATCTGATACCGTCGTCGGTAAATATGGATACACTGTTGCTAAAATCTGTAAGAAGGAAAAAGAGATTCCATTTAGTTCAAGTAATGTTGATTAAATGAAATATTTAAGGTTTGCATGTATGATTAAAGCTACATATGAAGCTTTAGCTAAAGCAACAACTGACATAGTTCAATGACTTTTGGTTTTAATATCACCAGTTACATAGGTATTAGTGGCGTACATTTAATAGCTGTGTTAATCATACAGCATGAACAATACAATAATATACAAATAAAAGATCGTATTTCCTTTTCGCCTTGAACCTTTCAGGAAATTTAAGTTTGACATTAAATTTCTATTTCTTTTATCCATTCATTTATATTTTCTTCTATCATACAGTAATAGAATGAATGTTTGTAAAATTACCGCTATAGGATCAACAGGATAGGGGCCACCATGTACAGCGTATCTATATTCCGGGGCAGAGCTAGAGACAGCATCAAACATGGCATCTATGACAGCGTCCGAGCTATTGGCTGCTAACTTCTCACGTAACTGATCAATTAGATCTATCTGATTGTTTAAATATTTCTTCGAGTATACTGACTTTATCTCCTCGCTGCTCCTCTCCCAAAATTCATTTATTTGTTTGTAATGGCGGGATATCTGCAATGAAATCAGAATATCACTGTATTTTTCCATGTCTTTTAACATAGACTTTACGTTTAATATATAACAATTGTGGGATAGGCTTACTTCTCCAATTAAAGTTGTCAGATCACATTGTCTTGTAAGTCGATGTCTAAAAGCAGCAATCAATCTAGCTGGCTGACGATACTTTAAATAATGAATAACTTATGGTACACCCTCCCTATCACCCAATAACCATGCAATGACGCAAGATAAAAGGCGTTGGTAACATAACTTAACAAAATTAACAACTGTTACAATAAATATTATAGTAATTAAGTTCAAGTAGATTTATTAAATAAAATCATTCAATTTACAGTAGCATCAAATAAGTTCCATCAACATATATACTTTTTTGTCCTTTAAAGTGAATTGGTCTACAAAGGGCACATGTTCCATAAATATTTTAAATTTGGATATTCTTATAAAATATTGCTTGAAAGAAATATGTTAACAAAATTCTAAGCGATTTTGAATAAACATTTTCATGATGAATAATGATATTTTGTTCTAAAACGAATAATTATCTGCTTTTTAAATACCGTATATGTAATATCGGATAATGTATCTCTAACTTAGTAACAACTTCCATGTATAATTCTTTCGTGATTTTTTGTTATGTGTGATACTAAATACTATCACCGTAACTATTCATTGTATTATAGGCCTACTATTATATAGACAAATTCACTTTGATTAGTCGTTAAACTATAAAAGCTTATTTGCTTGGTATAAAAACATTTCTACAAACATTTGACATTTTAAGTGTGTCTTTTACATTAAACGTGCATCGGTGTTTTGCATCTACACAGATTTCTTGTGGCACGTGACTTACATTTTGTTTATTGTGGATGTCGGTATTCCCTCCAAACATGGCGGGTTCAATGATTGCGACCTTGACACCAAATTTTCTCATTTCCATGCGCAGTGTGTCGCTCAAACATTCTATACTATATTTGGATGCATTGTACGCTGCAGCACATGGCAATGTGAACCTTCCTTGTATACTTGACATATTGACAACACGACCTAATATAGATACAAACGCATGATTAAAGAATAAATACAAACGCACAACAAAATTGCCGTCTTAATGAAAATTTATTGTTCGTGTTTGCGTATGATAATATACATGTATTCTATGGTGGCTAATTTCTTACACTTACGAAAAGACGGCAGCTAGCCATTTTTTTTTTTTTGATTTCGTCTTCTCTCAAAAGCAATATCAATAACATTAACAGTCTCGCTAATAATTGTCTCTAGAGAAAGGAAGGTAATAAACCAATTTCCTTGCTTTCGTCTTGTCCAACGGAGTATTGTCACTAACGAAAAGGCGGCAACAAAACAAAGTCTCATTTTTTAAGTCTTCTCTCAATATCAGTATCAATAACAGTTTCGTGGAGTATTGTCTAGCGGAAAGGCGGTAACAAACCAAATCAAACCAAAATTTGTCCCACGGAGTATTGTCACTAGCAAAAAAATGGCAACAAACTAAATTGTCATGTTTTCGTCTTGTCAAAAAGGCGCCAATAAAGCAAATGTTCTCGTTTTCGTCTTGTCTCGCGGAGTCACTTGCAAAGAGACTGCAACAAGCCAAAGTTTCTTGTTTTCGTCTGATCTCGCGGAGAATTGTCACTAGCGAAGATATTGCAACAAGACAAAATTTGTCTCACTTAATATTGTCACTATCGAAAAAGCAGGAAAAACCAAATAAATTGTCTTGTTTTCGTCTGGCATAGCAATAACGGCAACAAGCCACACTTTTTATTAAACTTATTTGCGGATAATTGCCAGCAGCGAACAGACAGAAACAATCCAAATTTTCTAGCATTCGTCTTGCCTCGATGCGCCTTATATGGCGGTGAGAAGACAAGAAAGAGATATGAATCTGCTACCATAGTATTCAGGTTTTAGTTGGGACTTTGATTTTCAAAACTGAGGAATTAGTGATAATAATTCTCATTGATGATATAAGTTACACCACTATATATATCAAGCTTTTACGGTATTTGAAAGAAATATAACAAGATTCATAGACTATGCGAGTAAAGTATGTTTTTTCGACAGAACACATTTTGACAATCAGCAATATGGTATTTTACCTTTTGAATTCCTTACGAGAGGTAGAAACTCCTGTGTAACTCGAACATTGCCAAAGAAGTTGACGTCTGCTACAGACTTGAATGTTTCAACTGGGCATAATTCAACATCACCATGTCCATACACACCAGCATTGTTAATAACGCCCCATAATTCTGGAGTAAAATAGAAAACAACACGTGAATATGTCATCCAATTATGATTATCAGATGATTCATTTAAAAAAAGAAGAGATTAATCTCAAATCACAGTTAGTTGAGTCACGAATTAAATATTTCTTAACATCCGTGGTTGAGTACAAAAAATAACATAACAATTAAAATTAGTCAACTCATTACGAAAAAAGTACAAAATATACACTAGACAGACATTTGTTCAACGGAAAAGTACATTACATTAAAAAAAACCTACGTTCTCGTACGAATTGCCAGCTAATCATAATGAAATAACAGCAACAATACAACAACAACAACAAAGACTAGGTATATCGTGCATTAAAACATTGTACGAACATATGGCAGTAATGTAATATAACTCACGTAAATCTCCAAGATTTTCTCTGACGAACTTTCCTGCTGAAGCCACGCTTTTATCGTCAGTTACGTCCAAAGCAACAAGTTTGAGTTTATCCGAACAGTTTTTCTTTAGATTACTAGCACCTTCACCATTTTCATTTAAACATCCGGCAAACACAACGTACCCCTCTTTGTCAAACTTCTCTGCTGCCAAATACCCGAATCCTGAAAATTAAATCAGACCAATCTACGTATCAAACTGTTTGCTTTATAAACTGGTATATGTTTAACCGGATTCTGAAACATTAACAATTTTAACTTTAGAATTATGCTCTCTAAACACCTTAATTAATGTACATGATTTTTTATTATTTGATAATTTCCATTAGGGTAATAGACCCATGTGGACACCATGCTACACGTGATGAGACAGTGAAATAAATAATGTTGATTGACAATCTTAATGAAGCACTGGAGAAGTGGAAAAGCTTGTACCTCGTCATAAAATATGAAATAACACACACGCTCGCACATACACACACACGCGCGCGCACACATAATATTAAACAAGAGCGATCAGTAATCACATGTGTCGCCTCATGATGGCCAATTTCGATGTTGGGGCAAAATTTTGTGAACAGACGGACAGACAGACAGACGGACAGTGCACAACTAGACTTGGTACTGATCATTCCTGTAAAGTTTGGATAAAATTGCACCAGTAGTTTATGAGGAGAGTAGTCCGGACAAGCGTTTGCGTATCTGGCAACACACAGAAAAAAACACCTTTTTATCAAAAGGGCCATAACTCGGCAAAAATCATTCAACCGAAAACCCGTGCAATATGCGCAAGGACTTGAGCTACAGATCAATCCTGTAAAGTTTCATTGGAATTGCATTAGTGGTATAAAGAGAAGTAGTCCGGACAAACTTTAAAATTAAAAATTATTAAATGGCCATAACTCTGACAAAAATCATTGAACCGGAAAATTCTGACAATATGCACAACTAGACTTGGTACTAACCATTCCTGTAAAGTTTGGATGAAATTGCACTAGTAGTTTATGAGGAGTAGTCCGGACAAGCTTTTGTGTATCTCGGCCAAAAATCATTCAACCGGAAAACCCGTGCAATATGCGCAAGGACTTGAGCTACAGATCAATCCTGTAAAGTTTCATTGAAATTGCATTAGTGGTATATGAGAAGTAGTCCGGACAAACTTTAAAATTAAAAATTATTAAAGGGCCATAACTCTGACAAAAATCATTGAACCGGAAAATGCTGACAATATGCACAACTAGACTTGGTACTGATCATTCCTGTAAAGTTTGGATGAAATTGCACCAGTAGTTTATGAGGAGTAGTCCGGACAAGTTTTGTGACGGACGGACGGACAAACAGACAGACAGACAGACGACGGAGAAGTGATCCCTATATGTCGCCACTACTCCGTAGAGGCGACACAAA
The DNA here is from genome assembly GCF_026571515.1 of Ruditapes philippinarum. Taxonomy (NCBI): domain Eukaryota; kingdom Metazoa; phylum Mollusca; class Bivalvia; order Venerida; family Veneridae; genus Ruditapes; species Ruditapes philippinarum. The sequence continues at coordinate 116,797 of NW_026858070.1, forward strand.
AAGAAGAAAAGAAGGTCCTAAACAATCGTAAAATCCTCATTTTTGGACGATTATACTACTTCCCGCGTTCTTCAATGAACTAAACTGAAAAAGAGTTGAAAAAGGTCAACTTCATTCAACCTTATAAATAAGTTATTTTTACTTCAAGTTCAAAATAAACAACATGTAAGACAACTGAGCGTAAAATATTGACATAATATTTATATAAATATAACATACCCGAGTCACATCCTGAAATAAAGACAGCCTTCCCATCACTTGAAAGTTTGGATTTCTTTCGATTCTTTATAACCCTCAGTAACATGTACAGTACCAGCACACCGAAAAAGTAGTTTTCTAAATCTCCGCGAAAGGCAACAACTGGTACAAACAGGAAGGCGCCTAAAAAGGCAACCTCGTAGAACTGCAGTGGTAAAAGGTCTCCTAGCGACATTATCGTCTGAAAAAAACAAAAACAGTATTTCGTGGTAAAGTACCTGAAGGGTTAAGATGTTAGTTAGACAGCACGCGATTCCATCTTAAGACTGAAGCTAAAATCTTGTACTATCCAACAAAACATTGATTGAATATAAGGAGAAACAAACATGTGGAAAAAAGTCACTGCTTTAATATTTTTAATAAAATATCCTCAAGATTAACATTTTACAATTCACAGAAGACTTAAGAGAACCATTCAAATTAATAATATTTACAAATACTTGCAAAAATAATATAGAAAAATATTACCTTAAAATATGTCCTGACGCTACAGTCATATAATAAACACTGTATAAATTAAAATTGTCTCAAGATGATAGCAATCGGATATAACCGGAATCACGCCTTAATGACTCCCCTGTCAATATAGCTAAAATATCAGCTACATATATATTTATATTGAGGCGGCTATTATGTAACGATCTTTATAACAAAACACGAATAAAAGATTATTCAAGATTACACACTGTCACACATTTCAGCAGACAAACTCTTTAACACATTTAAGTGTCATCCAATGGTGGTAAATCTAACATAAGCCCCGTGGCGGTTTCTGGTCTATAAAACGATTTGAAATATACACTATAAAACCCCGAGGCTTGTATGTCAACAGAACACGGCGTATATACGAGTGCAGATGGGTTTGCGAGATTAATGAAAAAGAATTTACATTAAACATGCGCGGTATGCGAACGAACAAATAAACAAGAGTCAAATATGATGTATGTAGGCCTATTTCTAGCAGAAAACGTAGGATATTACAGCCGATATTCTCACGTTAAGCGAGCTCAGGGACCTTTAAGCACTTTCCAACACCGTTAATCAATAAGAAAATCTCACCCTGGTGTAATAATACACCGTTTATTTCTTACATTCTCTCTCACAGAAAATATTACTCTTATCATAAATAATTCAAGATTGATATGTTATGAAAACTCGTTTTCTGAGATTTCATGAATATGTTGCTATTTTATAAATGATGTTCGGCATTTACCACGGAACTTAAAATAATGGAAGTTTTATCATAAAAATGCATGATTCACATTTGATTTATAAAGCTTAAGGGAAATCACGGGGATGTAATATAAATCCGTGGGGAAATTAATATAACAATGGCTGTTTCTTTTCTTCTTATTTCTTTTCTTTTTTTTAATGAGATTAGATCTTAAGAAAAAACGAAAGTCGAGTACATGATCAGGAAATTAAGAGATAGACGGATGTATTTGTCATGAATTTAATACGTTGTTACATATACTAACAAAAAAGATTAACTCAATGCACCGCGGCCGATGATACTGCATATATCTACACAGAACAGTTTTGTATATCTCATGACCATTAAAAACTTTATATTGGGGTTATAAATACACTTCAAATCTTCAACTTCACTTAAAGAAGATAAGATTAAAGAGAGTATTAATAAATCATTATCATGAAATAAGAAACTTTAAATCCGGTATGGGTATATGTATTATGGAAATTTAATGTATTCATTAAACGGCGTCCTTTTTGTTATAATAATTATTCATTATTTTGCGATAGTTTCTTTTGATTTTCATATGGCTTGTAATGCGAAAACGCTGCCAAAAAGCACAAACAATTTATTATTA